>NW_006198035.1:401478-416433 GCF_000334495.1 Tupaia belangeri chinensis
TAACTTAATTTACATTTTTTCCCTAAGCATCATCACAGCATACAAAATGTGATTTCCCATCCAGAATATACTGCATAGTGACTTAATCAAGCATATTATTATCAAAAATTTTCCATTTATAGTTCCTAGAAGTTTTTTACCCCTCTTTCTGACCCTCTGTCCTTTCCCACCCTCTTCTCCCACTGTCTCTGGTGTCTACAATTGTCTTCCATTCCTTTTCCACCCACATTGTATTGATCACACAATTTCTTAAATAATCTAACTACTTTCAATGGTAAGTTCACACGGTACTATTAAGAAAACCAGTTTTAACTTAAATCATAGAAATGCTAAGGAACTTTTCTTAAAGCCAGGAGACAGGTTAGGATTCTGTTCAAATGGTAGGTGCATGAACCTATCAGTCTCATGTACTTTATCTTCTGTTCTGGTTCCATTTTTCCTATTAAATTCTGGGAATTAACTTTTTTTAAAAAAAAGAAAGAAAGAAATATGGACACGAACAAACAAGCATACACATGCAAGCCACATCATTGTAATGGCACAAAAATCAAATTCAACCCAAAGGTCTGTGGGGCTGGATTAAACATATTTTGATTACACCCATTTTAAAAACTAATGGGGGGCCAACAGGTTGCATGGTGGTTAAAGGTGCTGGATTCCCACATGGCCAACCACAGTTCGAGTCCTGGACCTGGTGGCTTGCTTTCTCACTTTCTTCCTCTCCTTCTTTCTCTCTATCTCAATCTGTCCCTCTCTGGTCAACTTTAAATAAATAAAGTTAAATAAAATAATTATTTTTTTAAAAAAAAGCTAATGTGGGTTCCAGCAGGTGAGCATGTAGGCACACATGCCCTAAAACCCTGAAAGAAGAATGGAGGAGAAAGGACTATGGTGTGGCCATACCCCCGGGAAGCGCTTTTTCACTTTTTCTCTCTCTCCTTCCTCCTGGTGAGCACACATGCCCTACAGAAAAAATTTTACAGTGCAATGAAACTAGGACCAGCAGATGGTGTCATGGTTACATTGCTGGACTCCCATGTAGTTGACCACGGTTCAAGTCCCTGACCTGGCAGTTTAAAACTCACACTGGGTATGTATAGCATATATGCCCAAAATCCCAAGAGGAGAATGCAGAAGGGATTGCGGTGGCCACACGCCCTCCCTAGGACGTGATTCTCGCTTTCTGTCTCTCTCTTCTCTCCAGTGAACGCACACTCCCTAAAGCAAAAATAAAAAGGGCAATGAAACGAAACCATACATTCTATTCTACATCTTAGTTTTCTCCTTAACGCAGGATCTTGGATGTCTTTCTGTGTCATATGGGTAGCCTGGCCAGGTGAACTCATTCTCTTCCCATGGCTGGGATTATAAAGATATATAACTGCAAAAGTGTACCTTAAGGCTTTTGTCCTAACTTCCACTTGATGGACATTTGGGTCCTTCCCAGGGTTTCCTAGTACAAACAGTGCCAAAGTGGATATTCTTGTGTCTCGATCTTTGCACACTGATGCAAGATCTCAAGAGGCCACATATTTTGGAAGTTTAATAACTGGATCATATTCAAAATCTAAAAATTACTAAATTCTCCTAAAAGGTTCTCCTAAGTTACACGCCAAGAAGCAATATACCAAGGCACTGAACTTTTGAAACATAACTATTACATTAAGTAATTATAACATTTGCAAGTTAGTTGTAACCGGTTTAAACAGCTACATAATAAACCACTGTATGGGTTTATTATTATTGACTTAACTACACACCTGCTATTCTCCACTGTTAGACTTTGAGTTTGTCACTAATTTTTCCTTGTTATAAAAACCACGCAGCAGACATGTTTATATACAAAACATTTTCTGGGGCTGGCAGGTGGCGTGGTGGTTAAGGTACTGGACTTCCACATGGCTGACTGCAGTTTGAGTCCCAGACCTGGTGGCCTATGTTCTCATTTTCCTGCTCTCTCTCTGGTCAAATTAAAGTAATAATGATAATAACAATACATAAAATTAAATATTATTTTTAAAAAGTCTATTGAAAATAAATGTTATGAATTTCAATCCCTATACTTTATTTTTAAAGAATCATCTCATTTAACTTTATTTATTATTAATTAGACTAGAGAGAGGGAAAGTGAGAAAACAAGCCACCAAGTTGGGGACACAAACTGTGGTTGGCCATGTGGGTGTCCAGTACCCTTAACTACCAGCCACATGCTGGCCTCTCAATCCCTGTACTTTAAAAAAGCGCCACTGGTCAAGCCATGGTAGCTCAGGCAGTGGGATGCCCCATGTGGTGCTCGAGCCAAATAGCAGGCTCCAGGTTCAGATCTCGGGAAGACCTGAATGTGCTGAGTGTGTCCAGGGACATGATCATGACCAGCTGGGGACCTGGAGGGGGAGTATCACAGTGTGTCAGGACCTTGTTGGAGGTGTCCCCCCACCCCCATAGATGATAAACATTAAATGACTGGGCCGGCAGGTGGCATGGTGGTTAAGGTGCTGGATCCCACATGGCTGATTCCATGGTTCGTGTCCTCGACCCAGGGGCTTGAAAAGCACGCTGGGCGCACATGTGTTCATGCCCAAGATACCAAGCAGAGAATGGAGGAAAAGGGATTGAGACATAGCCATCCTGCCTGGGGGGTACTGATTTCTCACTTACCTTCTCTCTCTCGGTCTCTATTTTTCTCTGGAAAAAGAGATATTTTTGTATCCTATGGCAAAAATCTAAAACAAGAGGGACCAGCAGATGACATAATGGCTACATCACTGGGCTTCTACATAGTTGACTGTGGTTCGAGTCTGGGACCCAGAGACTTAAAACTCATGCCAGGCATAAGCCCTAAATTCTGAGAGAATGAAGAAGACAGGATTGCAGTGTGGCCATTCCCCCTGGGGAGTGATTTCTTGCTTTCTGTCTCTGACTTTCTGGCAATTATAGGTGCCCTGTAGAGAAAAATCTCTCTGAAAAAATCTTAAAAAAGAAAAGGGGCCAGGGGATGGTGCAGTGGTACCGCAACTGAACCACATGGGAAAGGCCCTGGGTTCACATCCTGGGGCTTCCCTGAGAATGTCGGGCATGCATATATGCCCAGGATCCAGGCCAGCTGAGACCAGGGGGTGGGTCATGGGTGAAGACCCCAAAGTGCCTCTCTCTCTCTCTGTCTCTCTCTCTCCCCCTCTCCTTCCCATGGGAGAAATAAAATGAGCAAGTGCCACGGTCTCCTCTCATATCCCACTTGCTGTGCACAGGTCAGCCTTTGGACCCGTCTGTAGGGCGCCTGCGGTATTCCGAGGCGTCAGTGCCCACTGCACAGGCCTGCACAGGCGCCCTGCTCTCCCGAGACACATGGCTGTGTAACCGCACCTTTTTAAAAGTGTGACTCCACCCTCCCTAAGGCACCAGAAAGAGCCGCTCTGATGGGCGAGGATTATCAACGGACACTACCTCCTGGCTGGATGGGTGGCACACACCAAAACAGGAAATAAAGAAATGATTTCAGAATGAGGCGTGGCACTTCACAAAAAAGAATCACACCACACCTTATTGGCAAGTAGGTTTAATACAATTTATTTATTTATTTATTTATTTATTTATTTATTTCAGTTTTTGCCCTCACTGGAGTGAGACAGAGAGAGACAGGGAGAGGGAAAGTGAGACACCACCCCTTAGGAGGGATGGTCACACTGCAATCCCTTGTCCTCCATTCTCCTCTTGGGATTCTTGGCATGCATGCACATGTGCCCGGTTTTCAAGTCCCCTGGGTCTAGGACTCAGACTGCGATTGGCCACGTGAGCACCTTAACCACCATGTCACCTGCTGGCCCCCAGTTGAATTATTTTAAAAAGCACAATATAAAAAGTCCAGTGCTAACATGCAGGTCCCTGGACTCTGGCCCAGCTCATCACTAACTAGCCATGGGAACTTCTGTGGCCTTGTCTACCAATGAGGATGAGGCAGGTTTTGGCCACTGGTGGTCACCTGTTCTGTGGTCCTGCACCTGGGGTGGGCACACTCCCGTCAGAAACAGGGTCTCACTGAGGAAGCAGCACTCATTACGAGGCCCCTGCCTTAGCTGAAACTCCCTGGCCTAATGTATTACCAACAGGTCAGGACTTCAAAAAATTCATTTAAAAAATGGAATTAAAGTATGGATTTCTTCTGATGTAAAAAAAAGAAAAAAGAAAAGAAATCTATGCATAGTTCCTCCCACCCCCACCCCCACCAAGTTGTCGGCTCCAGGAATCAAACCGTGTAGTCACCCACGTGGATCTGGCTGCCTTAACCTCCAGGACATGGACTGGCCCCATAGTGTTTTTTGACAATATGTATTTTTCCATAAACTTTTGAAGAGCCCTTAGAGATTAGTGGTCGCTTACGGCTGAGTGAGATGGGTTCTCTCAGGGTGATGGCTAAGGGGTATCGGGTTTCTTGTGGGAGGAATAAAAAGTGTTCTAAGTTGGCTGTGGTAATGGATGCACAATTTTACGAACATACTAAAAGCCACTGAATTGTACATTTTAAGGGGATAAATTGTATGGTAAACGAATTAAACTGCAATGTAGCTGCTAATACTCGGTTTAATCAAAAAGGGAACCCTTTTTATTTTATTGCCCATAAATATCCCAGCCTGTTTCCATGAGAGACTTCAGCATTTAGCACACACACATTCCTTTAGAAAGATGGTTCCCTGGGACCAGCAGTTAGCATAATGGCTATGTTGCTGGACTCCCATGTAGTCGACTGTGGTTCGCATCCCAGACCCGGTGGCTTAAAATTCACTCAGGGCACATGTGCATGCGTGCCCAAGATCCCGAGAGGAGAACGGAGGAGAAGGGATCGTGGTGTGGCCATCCCCCCCTGGGGAGTGATTTCTCCTTTTCTGTCTCTATGTCTCTGTCTGGTGAGCGCACACGCCCTATGGCAAAAACCTCTACAAAAAAAAAAAGAAAGATGGTTCCCTACAGCCGAGCTCAAGCTTCTTTCACCTCTTCCTGTTTCCCAGAACGTGAGGTCGCCAAGGTGACTTTCTGCATCAGCGGCTCTGGCCTTTCTATTACTGGAGGTGCAAGATTTTTGGACCTAGGATGCCTAAACTTTGCTTTCTGATCCTGCATTCCCAGAGCACAGAAAATGTTCACTGCTTCTAGGTGTGCCCAGAGCACTTCCTGTGGTCACTGGGCATGTGCAGAAGCCTCAGGCTGCTGCGGTGGGGCCTCTAGGGGATCAGGGACAGGGCTGCCAGGGTACACACAGAGCTGCCCTCGGTGGGTTAAAGTATGAGTGATTATCATCATCAAAGTTGGCCAAGAAGGGCGTGGGAAGCAGTGTGTCCATACATCCTGGGGGCACGCACTGTGCAACCTCTCCCTCAGGAAATCAGCAACGCCCAGCTGAGTCTACACACGTACACACCATGCGTACACACCGTGCCCCAGTGGGTCCCCCTCTGCGGGGCACGTCCCTACCCGGGCACCAGGGAAGCAATGTATGTAGCAGGAAAAGGTGGAAACTAGGCCAGGTGGTGGGGTGGTGGTTAAGGCAACTGGATCTCATGTGGCTGACTGCAAAGTTCAAGTCCTAGACCCAGTGGCTTGAAGAACACACCGGCCGCAATGTGCATGTGCACCCAAAAGCCTACAAAAGAAAAATGGAGGTGATGGGACTGTGGCTTAACCATTTCCCAAGGGGTGGGGTGCTTTCTCACTTTCTCTTTCTCTGTCTCTGTCTCTGTCTCTCTCTTTCCGTCTCTCCAGTGAGTGCACGCACCCTCTCGCAAATAAAGAGAGAGAAAGACAAAGTGGAAGCTGCCTACACATCTACCGATAAGGGCTTAGCTGAATAGGTTACAGTGCTGCCGGACAATGAAATGATATTCAGCCACCGAAAACAAAACAGCACGACAACCAACTACGCAGGACGCCATACTGTGTTACTAAGAGCATCGACTAGATCTAGAAAAATGCTAACGCAAGCAAAGCAGCAGCACGCAATACTCACAGTTCTCAGAAAACAGTAGAAGAAAATTACAGGGAATACAAATAACATAAAAAACTTTCACTGTAGGGACCAGCAGTTAGCATAACAGCTATGTCGCAGGACTCCCATGTAGTCGACCACGGTTTGAGTCCCGGATCCAGTGGCTTAAACTCATGCTGGGCGCGTGTGCGAGCATGCCCATGATCCCTAGAGGGGAATGGAGAGGGGACTGTGGTGTGGCCATCCCACCTGGGGGGTGATTTCTTGCTTTCTGTCTCTCTCTCTCTGTCTTTCTGGTGAGCACACGCGCCCTATAGCAAAAACCTCTCCAAAAAAAAGTTCTAGCTCACATCAGCTCCCGTGAGCCAGCAGGTGAAGACGGCGCAGGGTACAGAACAGGTCTGTAATGTTTGTGTGGAGGGGGGGCGTGCAGTCACATACATTCGTGCAACATTTAGAATAACACCACCCAGGAAAGCAGGGCTCACAGGCAGGAGGCCTATTTTTTTACCATATGCCACTTACACAGTTTGAATTCTTTTTACCTTGCGTGTATATTATCTACATACTATAAAACCTATGGATTTGTTAGGGTTTGCTCAGATACATGTGTAAGGATACTTTTTATAGCCCTATTTGTAACAAAGAGAAAAAAAAGCAACCAAAATCTCTTTTTTTTTTTAAAGAATTATTTTATTTAACTTTATTTATTTATTTATTTATTTTAATTTGATCAGAGAGGGACAGAGTGAGAAAGAGAGGGGGAGAAAGTGAGAAAGCAAGCTGCCAGGTCCAGGACCCAAACTGCGGACAGCCATGTGGTAGTCCAGCACCCTTAACCACCATGCCACCTGCCGCCCCTCCCCCCCAAATGTCTCTTAAGAAGAGACTGGATAATAAACCCACATGTATGTGATAAAATATATCAGGCACTAGATAAAAGGGGGGGAGAGGTGTTGTATATGTGCCAATGTGGAATGATGCCCAAGATAGTCTTAGATCAAAAAAAATTTGTTTTTTTAGATTTTGCCCTAGGGTAGATATGTTTGTTGGAGAGAGAGAGAAAGGGAAAATGAGAAATCACTTCCCAAAAAATACTCATGCCACAATCCCTTCTCCTATAGCCTCCTCTTGGGATTTTGGCATGCACGCATACATAGCAGACATATCTCTTAAGTTGTCAGTCTAGGACTTGAACCATGGAGTTGGCCATGTGTGATCAAGCACCTTAACCACTGTGTCACCTATTGGCCTGAAAACAATTTTTAAAATGTAGAATTTCTGGGGATCAGCGGACAACATAATGGTTACATTGTTGAACTCCCACGTAGTCAACCACAGATCTAGTCCCAGACCTGGCAGCTTAAACTCGTGCTGGGCACATGTGTATGTGTGCCCAAGATCCCGAGAGGAGAATGGAGGAGAGGGGACTGCAAAGTGGCCATCCCCCCTGGGGGGTGATTTCTTGCTTTTTATCTGTGTTGGTCTTTCCAGCAAGCATACATGCTCTAGAGCAAAAATCTCTAAAAAAAAAAAAACCCTTTAAATAAATAAATAAATAAATAAATAAATAAAAATAGAGTTCTGTAGATCATCCACAGTGGCGCAGCAGTAACACATAGCTGGGGCCATAAGAGAAGGTTCTGGGTTCAAGTCCTAAGGTCTCTCCATACATGTGTCTGGTTGGCTGGGGCAGAAGCTAGGAAGAATATGGTGTGAAGACCGTGTTGGGGGTGCCTGCCTCTCTCTCTCTCTCTCTCTTTCTCTATCTTCTCCTAAGAATGCGATATGCTACATATTCTTATTCTAGAGAACAGAAATGACAAAATAGTGAAGGAAGACAGTCACTCCTGATCCTACCCAAAGACAATCCCTGCCGGCCTGGTGACGTGCTTCCTCCCAGGCTTTTGTTCTGTGTGTGTATGAGCGTGTGTATGCATGTGTGGGTGCGCGCACACGAGCCTGTGTTTACAGAGCTATAACCGTACTCTATATTTTACTTTTTAAATTTAACTCCGGAGCAGAGGCACTTTCCCACGTTACGATACTCTCCATAAACTTCCTCTGGTGGGCTGATGGTCTGCTGAGAGTGTCCCCATGAATGAGCTGCCACTTCCCCAGGGCACTTGGGTGAGGGCTGGGCCCCGACAGTGCCAGAGCCTGAGCTTTCCCAATGCTGGATGTGTACCCAGTACCTGTGGTGCAGGGCAGTGTTCCTTGGAGGAAGGCCAGGTGGCCCTTTTGGTTAAACATTCAAGATGACCATGTTGACAGTAAAGTTAAAAACCATGTTAGGTGTGTTGGGTGCCAGGGGAATGAGGCTTGGAAAGTCACCACTGGCAATAGTAATAGAAGATGGTCCGCTTGCAGTGGGCAGTCAAGAGCTATGGCCTGGTCCCTGTGAGAGCAAACATCTTCACCAAGCGCCCTCTACGCCCTCACAACCAAAGAATGGTATTAGAAAATGACAGTGCACGAAAAGGTTACCTAGGAGCCCCGGGAGATGCAGAAAAGGGAGCCGGGGGTGAGCGGAGGGTGTCTTACACCTGGGTCCTGAAGGAGCTAGGACTGCACTTTACACTCGCTCACCAGGCAGTGACTGGGGGATGGGGAAGAGAAAGCACCCCAATGGGGTATGGTAACATTGCAGTCCTCTTTTCTCCATTTCTCCATCCTGTCAGGAGTTTGGACATACACGCACAACCTGCATGTTTTTCAAGCTGCTGGGACCTGGATTTGAACCACGATCGGCCATGGAGGATCCGCTCCCTATGCACAGGGCTAAACTGCTGTACTACGGGGCCGGTCCAGTGGTCTGTGATTTGAACTGACCCCTCTAGGTGGACACCTGTGCATCAGGCTGTTCTCCTGGCTTTTCCAGGCAGCTCTGAGAGGGGCTGGTGGGTGTTCCAAGGCTGCCTTAAGATGGTAAACAAGGTAATTCACAACCATGCCCCTTTGAGGCCCCCGACCCCTGAGGAGACCCACAGGCTATTTCTGGAGCTTCCTGCCCCAGAGTGACTCGAGCCAGAACTCTGACCTTGAAAGGAAAAATTACCCGACTGGTCTCCAAGAACAAAAAATATTAGTTTTCTAAAAACAGATTGATTTGGAAGTTATATAAAATGTTTTTCATTCCAAATCTCCAAATGGTAATAGCTATTTTGCTTGTACTAAATACTAACAGATATTTATGATTCGTGAGGATTGAATTAAATAACAGTAATATATTTAAAATTTTGTTTTAAATTTTGCCAGAAGGCTCATGGGCTTTCCAGAGAGATAGAAAAGGAGGAGGCATTTTAAACTTTCCCCACTAATTATTATACAAAGTCCAGTAAAAGGTCCCCTTTCCTCCACTCCTTTATACCAACTCTACCATGGTGTGAACAGTAACCCCTAATAAAATAAATAACCTTTTCCTCAATCCGGGAGAGGATGTCCGACTCCAAACCATGACATTTTGGCATTTTGGACCACAACTAACATGAAGAATCACATTTTAGGGAACCAGCAGTTAGCGTAATGGCTATGTCGCTGGACTCCCACGTAGTCGACCGCGGTTCGCGTCCTGGACCCGGTGGCTTAAAACTCATGCTGGGCGTGTGTGCGTGCGTGCCCAAGATCCCGAGAAGAGAATGGAGGAGAAGGGATTGTGGTGTGACCATCCCCCCTGGGGGGTGATTTCTTGCTTTCTGTCTCTATGTCTCTCTCTGTCTGTCTGGCGAGCGCATGCCCTATAGTGAAAACCTCTCCAAAAAAAAAAAAAAGAATCACATTTTACAGCATGCCCCTGTACCCACATATACACATATGCAGAGATAATAGCAAAGATTTTTTTAATATAAATTTACTTTAGAATTATTTTATTTTATTTTATTATATTTTAAAGATTATTTAATTTTACTTATTATTATTATTATTATTATTTTAATTTGCTATAGGTCACATGAGTTCACCAGAGAGAGAAAGAGATAGAAGAGAGAAAATGAGAAAGCAAGAAAGCAAGCTGCCAGGTCCAGCACTTGAACCACAGTAAGCCATGTGGGAGCACAGTGCCTCAACCACCATATCACCTGCTGGTCCCATTATTATTCTTTTTTTAATTTGCTATAGGGTACATGCACTCACCAGAGAGAGAGAGAGAAAGTGAGAAAGCAAGCCGCCAGGTCTGGGACTTGAACCACAGTTAGTCATGTGTGAGTCCATGCCACCTGCTGGCCCCTGATATCAAAGTACTTTAACACAAAACTGGACAAATGCAAAAGATATGCAGTGCAGAAACCTTCCACAGTGTTTTTATCAGTAAACTAATTTGGAAAAAAGGTAGTTCAAAACAATTAATTCTCATGGGGACCAGCAGGTGGCGTGGTGGTTAAGGCACTGGACACTCCCACATGGCCAACCAGGGTTCAAGTCCTGAGTCTGGTGGCTTGCTTTCTCACTTCCTCTCTCTCTCATTCTCACCCTCTGTCTCTCTCTGCTCAAACTAAAAAATGAACGAATGAATAAAATAAATAATTATTTAAAAAAATTAATTCTCATAGTCAACGACAGATTGTGAAGGCCATAAGATGAAATGTGAAAACGGGACCAGCAGTTGGCGTAATGGCTACGGTGCTGGACTCCCATGCAGTTGACTGCAGTTCAAGTCCCGGATCTGGTGGCTTAAACTCATGCCAGGCACGTGTGCGTGCGTGCCCAAGATCCCAAGAGAATGGAGAAGGGATTGCGGTGTGGTTATCCCCCTGGGGGGTGATTTCTTGCTTTCTGTCTCTCCATCTCTCTCTGTCTTTCTGGCGAGCACACATGCCCTATAGTAAAAAAAAAAACTCTCAAAAAAAAAAGGAAAAAGATGAAATATGAAAACAGAAAAGGAAGTAACATTTAAGCACCTACTATGTGCAACACAGTGTTAAGAATTGTTTCAAAAATAATGATTAACAAGAACTTAGTCTTTCCTTTAGGATTATAGCCACATAGGATGGCTGTAGAGGTCATTTTTTTCAGGGCCCCTAAAACACATTTCAGTGTCTCTGCTGGATCAATGGGAAAATTCTTAAGTCTACAAACAGCTGTTTTAGTCTCTCTGTACTCAACAGGCAGCCCAGTGACAGATACAGAATATGCACATATTAAATTCATTTATATAATCAAGTACCCAAGCTAGTACCTATCAAATATGGTTTTCAATAAAAGCATGTTATTAAGTAATTTTTTAAAAAATTAACAACAGGAGGCCAGCAGGTGGCATGGTGGTTAAGGGCGCTGGACTCCCACATGGCCAATGGACAGAGAATCACAGAGAGAGAGGGCAAGTGAGAAATCACCCCCAGGGGATGGCCATGCCACAGTCCTTTCTCCATTCTCATCTCAGGATGTTGGACACACACACACACACACACACACACACACACACACACACATCTGGCATGTTTTTCAAGACACTGCGACAGAGACAACCATGTGGGAGCCCAACACCTTACCCACAATGCTATCTGCTGGCCCATCTGTCCCATTTCTTACAGGGAATGTTGCGGAGGCGGGGGAACCAGCAGGTAGTGTGGTGGTTAAGGGCACTAGACTCCCACATGGCTGACTTTGGTTTGAGTCCCAGACCTGGCAGCTTGCTTTCTCTCTCTCGCTCTCTCTCTCTCACTCTTACCTTCTCTGGTCAAATTAAAAACTAAGTAAATAAAGTTAAATAAAATAATTCTTTTAAAAAAAGAAATGTTGGGGGCACTGGCCATATGCAATAGATGGTCCACCGAGCTTACGTGAGGGGAAGAGTGCATGCCTATGCTTGGGAACTAAGACAGTCCGGCTGGTGGTGGAAATGGAACACAACGCTGTACGACAGACCCATGTGGGAAGGTCCTCTGTTTGCTGTGGAGACCTCCCTGCGTAGGCCAGATATGCACAAGTCCATGATCCCGGGCTGGCTGAGGCTGGGGGTAGACTACAGTGTCAAAACCCTGGGGAGGATGCCTCCCTCTTCTCTCTCTGTTTCTCTCTCTCATAAAATAAATAAACAAACTCAGGACCAGCAGAAGGCATAATGGTTACATTGCTGGACTCCCACATAGTCGACTGCAGTTCAAGTCCCAGACCTGGCGGCTTCAAACTCATGCCCAGTGCATGTGTGTGCATGTGTGCCCAAGATCCTATGAGGAGAATGGAGGAGAAGGAATTGCACTGTGGCCATCCCCCCCCAACGGTGGGGGTGATATCTTGCTTTCTGTCTCTCCCTGTCTTTCCAGCAAACATACACACTCTACAGCAAAAATCTCTCTCTTTTTTTTTTAAGAATTATTTTTTATTAAGTTTTATTTATTTACTTATTTTAATTTGATCAGAGGGGGACAGAGTGGGGGGCGGGGAGTGAGAAAGCAAGCCTCCAGGTTCAGGACTCAAACCACAGTCGGCCATGTGGGAGTCTAGCAAGCCATCTGCGGACCCCCGACAAAAATCTCTCTTTAAAAAATAAATAAAATAAACTAACAAAGAAAGAACTAAGATCTTTACAACTTGTGATGCTCTCCAATATTTTCTATTTTATTTTGTTTTCTTTCTTTCTTTCTTTCTTTCTTTCTTTCTTTCTTTCTTTCTTTCTTTCTCTCTCTCTCTCCTTTAAAAATATGCTGCTAGGCACGTGTGCTTGACAGAGAGACAGTCAGTCAGTCAGAGAGAGAAAATGAGAAATCACCCCCCAGAGGGATGGCCACACTCAATTCCTCCTCCACCATTCTCCTCTCAAGATTTTGAGCATGCACACACGTGCCCAGCATGTTTTTCAAGCTGCCACAACCTGGACTCGAACCATGCGGCTGGGTGTGTGGGCTCCAGCTGTAACACTCACTGAGAGGTTATTATAACCCAGTAGTGGGTCCTGAGCAGTTACCTGAAAAACGCTATTTCAAGGTAATGAACTTTGTTTCAAACCAACAAAATCTTCCCAGCTTAACAAGGTATCTCCTCGGATCTAGAATTCAGAGCACTTGATAGGATTTAGAAACACGGGGAAGACCCCCACCAGCAGCCTCCATTCCCCATTCCTGTGGTAGGTAAGCGGAAGCAGGGAAGGTGGGAGGTTCTCACCTTGAAATGGAAAGAGCTCGCCGGGGACCCACTGGAGTCAGGGTGCGCACTCTTCGTTAGGTTGCTGTAGTAGTTATTAACCTTGGCATTGGCATTCTGGTTGGATCTAGGGTCATCAGTGATGGGGCAGATGAAGTAACCTTCTTCGTCATCGCTATCTGTGTCACAGTCGACATCACAGCCAGCCCGGGAGGACTGGCTGCCATCAACGCCTTCCAGGCGGAAGATGAGGTCTTCGTCTGCCATGTTCCTGGGAAGTCCGTTTTACCCAAGGGGTAGGCGACGTAGCCAGGGGTACTGAGCAAACGCAGTAGCAAAGGTCCTGGAAGAGAAGGGAGAGTCAGAGAGTGGGTGCTGGGGCCAGAGGCCAATGGTTCCCCAGTCACCTCACCCCCCACATTACTGGCAATAACAAGGGCTGGTATTCTTGGGGCACCACCAAGAGCTAAGGGCTGGACGGTGGTGCAGGGATACACATGACACTCAGCAAGTCTGATCCACATGGGAAGGTTCTGGGTTCACGTCAGGGGACCTCCCTGAGCAGGCTGGGCATGCAAGTGTCCATGATCAGGGCTGGCTGAAGCTGGGGTGGATCATGGCACCAAGACCCCGTCGGGGTGCTGTCTCTTTCTTTTTGTCTTGCTCCCTCATAGAGGAAATAAAAAGATAAACTTTAAGTAAACAAAAACAAAAATAAAAACACACCTAGAGCTATCTTTCGGGGAGGAGTGGGAAGTACCCAGGAACATTTTAGAAGCCCAACTCATCAATCCAGTAATTCCACTTCCGAGAACTCAGCACTTGGAAATGTTGGAAAATGGTAGGGAAAAGAAATGCTTCTTAAGCAACTGGAGTGAGTTTTTTACAACATAAATTAGATCAAGTCTCTCCTCTCCTAACACCCTCCGGCCACATCCCTTCACGTTTATAACAAAACCCAAACAACTTCTTACGGCTACAAGGGCGGCGTTCACCTGGCCGGCTGCCTGCCTCTCCTCGGCCTGGGCTGCTCTCCAGGCCGTCCTGTCTGTGCACACGTCAAGCTCGTCCCCAGCACAGGGCCCATGGACATGTCCTCTGTGTCTGCAGTGGCCTGCCTCAAGTGGGTTCTTTCTCATCGTTCAGACTCCAACTCAAAGTCCCCTCTAGAGAAATCTTCCCTGAATCCCCAAATCCAAGATCCACGCTTGTCCCCGCGCAAGGCACATCAGTCACTGCCTGGCATGTCGCCCTTTAGTTTCTTCACGGTGAGTTTCCCAAGGTGAAATCATATTTGAATTAATTAATTAGTTAATATATTTATATTTTTTGTTTGCTTTTTGATTGTCCTTACACACAGCACCTCAAAGCGTGCCTGGCACAGAGAAGGAGCTCCATACGCGGTCCCAGAATGGATGAATACCCTCAGAGATTGTCAGAGTGTGCTCGCTGATCAGGAACAGTGAACAAAATAAAGGTAATAGTCACCACCGGCCACCAACGGAGGCTCTAAGCATACCTCAGAGTACTAACTGCTACACTGTGAAATATGCATGACCCGTTAGAAAGTCAGGGGAACCTCCAATACCCGATACCAGACAGGCAAAGATAGTCAAAAAAGACTTCTTCAAGATTGTAGAGTAGGGGGACCAGCAGTTAGCGTAATGGCTATGTCGCTGGACTCCCACGTAGTCGACCGCGGTTCATGTCCCGGACCCGGTGGCTTAAAACTCACGCCGGGCGCGTGTGCGTGCGTGCCCAAGATCCCGAGAGGAGAACGGAGGAGAAGGGATTGCAGCGTGACCATCCCCCCGGGGGGTGATTTCTCGCTTTCTGTCTCTATGTCTCTCTCTGTCTGTCTGGCGAGCGCACGCACCCTACAGTGAAAATCTCTCAAAAAA
>NW_006198035.1:418209-423666 GCF_000334495.1 Tupaia belangeri chinensis
CTGTCCTCGGCCTGGGCTGCTCTCCAGGCCGTCCTGTCTGTGCACACGTCAAGCTCGTCCCCAGCACAGGGCCCATGGACATGTCCTCTGTGTCTGCAGTGGCCTGCCTCAAGTGGGTTCTTTCTCATCGTTCAGACTCCAACTCAAAGTCCCCTCTAGAGAAATCTTCCCTGAATCCCCAAATCCAAGATCCACGCTTGTCCCCGCGCAAGGCACATCAGTCACTGCCTGGCATGTCGCCCTTTAGTTTCTTCACGGTGAGTTTCCCAAGGTGAAATCATATTTGAATTAATTAATTAGTTAATATATTTATATTTTTTGTTTGCTTTTTGATTGTCCTTACACACAGCACCTCAAAGCGTGCCTGGCACAGAGAAGGAGCTCCATACGCGGTCCCAGAATGGATGAATACCCTCAGAGATTGTCAGAGTGTGCTCGCTGATCAGGAACAGTGAACAAAATAAAGGTAATAGTCACCACCGGCCACCAACGGAGGCTCTAAGCATACCTCAGAGTACTAACTGCTACACTGTGAAATATGCATGACCCGTTAGAAAGTCAGGGGAACCTCCAATACCCGATACCAGACAGGCAAAGATAGTCAAAAAAGACTTCTTCAAGATTGTAGAGTAGGGGGACCAGCAGTTAGCGTAATGGCTATGTCGCTGGACTCCCACGTAGTCGACCGCGGTTCATGTCCCGGACCCGGTGGCTTAAAACTCACGCCGGGCGCGTGTGCGTGCGTGCCCAAGATCCCGAGAGGAGAACGGAGGAGAAGGGATTGCAGCGTGACCATCCCCCCGGGGGGTGATTTCTCGCTTTCTGTCTCTATGTCTCTCTCTGTCTGTCTGGCGAGCGCACGCACCCTACAGTGAAAATCTCTCAAAAAAAAAAAAAAAGAAAAAAGATTGCAGAGTAGGGGAACCAGCAGTTGGCGTGATGGCTATGTTGCTGGACTCCCATGTAGGCAACCGTGGTTCAAGACCCAGACCCAGTGGCTTAAATTCACGCCAGGTGCGTGTACGTGCGTGCCCAAGATCCTAAGAAGAGAATGGAAGAGAAGGGATTGCAGTATGGCCATCCCCCGAGGGGGGATTTCTCACTTTCTGTCTCTCTCTCTCTGTCTTTCTGGCGAGTGCACGCGCCCTGTAGCAAAAATCTCTCCAAAAAAAAGATTGCAGGGTAGAACTTCCAACATTACAGCCTACTGATTTTTGACAAGAGTGCTAAGATAATTCCCCCTCACGTTTACAGCTAATTGATTTTCAACAGCAGGTTGCCAAGATAACTCAATGAGGAAAAGAAAATCTTTTCAACAAATGGTGCTGGAACCAAAGAAGGACACCCATGGGAGGGATGCTTCCTCACTTTCTCTCTCTTTCTCTTGTCTCTCTGGAGAGTGCACAAGCTCTCTGACAAATTAAAAAAAGAAAAGGATATTTACATATACTTTACAATGTTCCTAAGAGGGGCTGCAGGCAAGATGGTTCAGGTGCTGGACTCTCAAATGGTCAACTGTGCTTTGAGTCCCAGACCCAGTTTGAAACTCATGCTGGGTGTATGTGTGGGTGTGCCCAAAATCCTGAGAGGAGAATGGAGGAGGAGAAGTGACTGAACATGGCCATTATTTGGGGGGGAAGGAGTGATTTCTCACTTTACCTCTCTCTGTTGCTCTCAGGTAAGTGCATGTGTCCTTTGGCAAAACCTTTAAAAAAATTTTTTTTTAATGTCCTGAAGGATCCACAGGAACTGTACAAAATTGGAATGGGCAGCAGAGCTGGGATCTGGGAGCTGAGATCTGGCAGCTGGGGGTTGGAGGTGGAGGAAAGTTTTTAAAACTTTCGTTATAGGAACCAGCAGTTGGTGTAATGGCTATGTCGCTGGACTCCCATACGGTCGACTGCAGTTTGAGTCCCGGAGTCGGTGGCTTAAACTCACACCGGGCACGTGTGCATGTGTGCCCAGGATCCTGAGAGGAGAATGGAGGAGAAGGGATTGTGGCATGGCCATCGCCCCTGGGAGGTGATTTCTCGCTTTCTGTCTCTCTGTCTTACCGGCAAGTATATGCACCCTACAAAGCAAAAATCTCTCAAAAAAAAATCTTCTGTCAAAATTATTTTTACAAAGCTGATTGTTTTCAAGACTAAATAATTTTTTAAAAAGATCAAGCCAATAACTTTAATTGTTTTTTTCCTAAAACCAGGTATCTGGGCCAGGAGGTGGTGTGGTGATTAAGGCACTGGACTCAGATATGGCCAACTGTGGCTGGAGTCCCAGACCTGGCGGCTTGCTTTCTCATTTTCTCTCTCTCTCTGTCTCTCTCCGGTGAGCACACATGTCTTAAAGCAAATTAAATAATAATAATAATAATAATAATAATAATAATAATAATACATTTAATTAAATAAATAATTCTTTAAAAAGAAACCGGCCATCCCCGCAATTCTCCTGCTTTGGTCTCCCGGTAGGACTACAGGCACCCGCCACTGCACACGGAGCTTTTTAGACCAAGTCTTGATACGCTGCCCAGGCTGGTTTCAAGCCTGTGATCCTCCTGCCTCAGCCTCTGGAGTCACTGGGATCACAGGTGCATATCACCACACCAAGCCCTCAGGTTAGCCTGGGAATCGAACCTGGACCTCCTGTGTGGCCCCAGACTACAGAGCATGATGCCTTAGCACAGCCAGGGTCTCCAATTATTCTTACTAGCTCTTTCCACCAGGTGGAGATCTTCTAGATCTGGGGCTTTGGCACTTTGTTGACAGCCATAAAAAAGCAGGAAGTACATTTATATCCTAACCCAATAAAAGCCTCAAAAATAGAAATTAAAGTTCTCAGGAACTGTCTCCGTATTACTTTGCACAAGGCATGCTTCCTATTTTCTACTCTACTCATGGCTTTCATTTTTCTTTCTATTGTTTCCCCTTAATGTACATCTTAATTTCTCCATTCGCAGTCTGAAAATCCGTGATGGTTGCTGTGTTGTTTCTTACCCTCTGGGCAAGACGCCTCACAGGCCTGGACCCAGAGCCACCTGACCCTGCTCACTGCCAAAGTCTCTGGGCCCGGGCCTATGTCTTCCCACTCTCAGCCACTCCCAGCCCTGTCCTGCCTTAGCCGGAACCACGACAGTGTCATGCCCACAGGCCCAGCCCACTGTGGGCCCTGGGGGCTAAGATGGTACCAGGGAGGACAGAACCGCCGCCTCGCCCCGGCAGGCCTCCAGGCACCAGAGCTCAGAGCCCACACTGAGGAGCCAGGCCGGGGAGGAGGGCAAATCTTGGCTCTGCTGCTGGTAATCCTGCCAGATGAAATGAATTCATCCCACCACTTCCCTGCTTTACAGTCAGGGGAGCTGAGCTAGGAAGTGGTCCGACCAGGGTTGCACAGCTTGTTCACTGGGCACTGACCCCCAGGACTCCAGCCCTCGGCCATGGCCCTCTATAAATGTTTCCTTCACCCCCAGGAAACAAAAGGCTGCAGAGAAGCAGCTGAGGACTCTGCAGGCATGGTGCCTTCCTTGTCTACAACAGGCCCCCGACATGCATTCCAGAGTCGAGCAGGCACAGTCTGTCCTATGGCTTCTGAGCCGTCATTTATCTGCTCCCACAGCAGCTGTGGCTGCGCCTGCAGAGCCCCCACAGCCGTTATTCCTTCTTCCTCAGTAACGGAACCACTGGTTTTTGTCTAACCATGTGGCCACTCAAAATAAGGTCTACATTTTCTCAGATCCTTTTGCCAAGGGTGATCATGCCACCAAGTTCTAGACAATAAGGCACAAACAGAAGAGCTGTGTGCAGTTTTAGATAAGGGCTTTTAAAGGGAGGGAGAGTGTCCTTGTGCTCTCTCCCCTCCTTGCTGGCTGGAATGTAGGTGTGATTGCTGGAGCTCAAACAGCTACATTTCACCATGAGGTGGAAGTCAAGTGCCGACGCTGGCAGAATCGTGAGTCAGAGCCTGGGTCTCTTACATCCGGGGGCAGTATAACAGTTTTGAACTCACAACTTTCCTACTCTGGTAACCAAACATTCATAATCTATTACAATTTTCTTTGCCACCTACAAATCCTATCTGGTCCAGTAGCCCCTTCTCTCTCATAAGAAGTCACATCTTTTTTTTTTTTTTTTTGGAGAGGTTTTTGCTATAGGGCACATGCGCTTGCCAGATAGACAGAGAGACAGACAGAGAGACAGAAAGCGAGAAATCACCCCCTGGGGGGATGGTCACGCCGCAATCCCTTCTCCTCCATTCTCCTCTCAGGATCCTGGGCACGCACGTGCCCGCGCGCCGCGTGAGTTTTAAGCCACCGGGTCCAGGACACAAACCGCGGTCGACTACGTGGGAGTCCAGCGACATAGCCATTACACTAACTGCTGGTTCCCAAGAAGTCACATCCTTTATCATGAATGGGCAGGGCCAGACTGGGAAAGCTTGGCCTTGATCCAGAGTCCCATGTTTGGCACCTGGAGGACATTGGCTTCACTCAGACAGGCAAAGACTCTGCCTGGCCCATAACTCCACTCCACAACACCTGCTCCAACACAGCCAGAGCTCCTGGCCTCCCAGGAACTGCCTTCTAACCCAAAGAAGGGGCCATCTCTTACCAGCAGAGAGCCTAAGCCCAGGAGTAAGACTCCATCTTCTAAGACCTCAGGATTCTTTTTTTTATTATTATTTTTAAAGAATTATTTTATTTTATTCATTGTCATTATTTTATTTTTTTGAAGTTGACCAGAGAGAGACAGAAGGAAAGTGAGAAAGCAAGCTGCCAGGTCCAGGACTCGAAACGTGGTCAGCCATGTGGGAGTCCAGCTGCCTTAACCATCACACCACCTGCCAGCCCCAAGACGTCAGGATTCTTGAAGTTTCCTTTGCCCATTCTCAGGCATCCACATGTTTACCTCCTACTCTCTATTTCCATGGGGAAGGCGGCTGAGTAAAGTTCAGAGCAAAAATCTGAGTTCATGTCCCAGCTCTGCCACTTTCCAGCCCGTGTGACTTTACCTCTTAAAATTCAGCTTGCTCACTCCACACTAGGAGACATACCTGCTCCCACTCCATGAACTCTACAGCTATCATTAGCATTTTATTATCATAAAGAGGGCTGAGCCTTGGGTCCCAGCCAGGCTGGTGACCTGGACGTCTGGTTAGGCGCAAAGCCAAGCTTCAGGGGTCCTCAGGGAACAGGCTATCTTAGGCTCTGGCCCTGGAACTACTGCGCCCACAGGGTCTCATTAGAAAGGGTTCCTCTGCAGAACCAACAGTTAGCGTAATGGCTATGTCGCTGGACTCCCACGTAGTGGCCCGCGGTTCACGTACCGGACCCGGTGGCTTAAAACTCACGCCGGGCGCGTGTGCGTGCGTGCCCAAGATCCCGAGAGGAGAATGGAGAAGGGATTGCGGAGTGACCATGCCCCCTGGGGAGTGATTTCTCGCTTTGTGTCTCTGTTTCTGTCT
>NW_006198035.1:423693-426474 GCF_000334495.1 Tupaia belangeri chinensis
CTCAAAAAAAAAAAAAAAAAAAGAAAGAAAGGGCTCCTCTGGCAGCTGCTGGAACAGGAAACCTCACTTGCCATGCCCAGATCACCCTATGGGTCAAGTCGCAGTGGCCACTGGTCCTCTTCAGGGCTCTCCTAACCCCAGGAGCTGCCTCCCTGTAGGAAGGGGCTAGCATCTCTCTCCCATGAGCACACCCCAGAGCCAATGTGGCGCTCTGAGCGGGCCAGTGCACACACTGGCATATGTCCAGCATGGCAGAATCCATGAGTCCCTGACTGCAGCCAGGGAGGGGACACGGGTGATCTATCAGTCACCGGGTCTCACCCACCTGCTTCTGTATGAACTGCCTCTCTCTGCCTGTGGGCGGGGTAGGGTGTGTCACATGACCCAGGTTTAAACCAATCATAGTGTGGGAGTACCTGCCACAGTGATTGGTTCAGAGGTGGTCATGTGACTCGGGTCTAACACCTGGCCAATGGCAGGGAAGTCTGGGGCTTTTGTGTCAGGTCTAGAAGATGTGGTCAGTCCTTTCCTGTTGGGTGTGAATGCAAGACGTGCTGAGGCCACCACAGGCAGAGAACCGGACAAAAAAGGAAGGCAAAAAGGAAGAAGGATGACATCATTTGCGACCTGGAGCCCAAACCTGCCTGAAACCAAACTACCCGTGCCACCTGGATTTCTGATTTACACATAACAAACCCTTACGGTATGGTACTGCTTATCTGATCACAATAGATTTTCTGTTCCCTGCAATATGAAGAGTCCAAACCCAGCCAGGACTTAGGTTTGCTGTTTACTGCTCATGTATAATTTAAAAATACTTTTATTAGAGCACATAGTTAAACATAATACCCCTTAGGGACCTGCAGATGGCAGAATGGTTACATTGCTAGACTCCCACGTGGTTGACTGTGGTTCGAGTCCCAGACCTGGCAGCTTGAAACTCATGCAGAGTGTATGAGTGTATGTCCGAGATCCTGAGAGGAGAATGGAGAAGAGATTGTGGTGGGGCCATCCCCCTAGGAGGCGATTTCTCACTTTCACTCTCTCTGTCTCTCTCTGGTGACCACACGTGCCCTATAGCAAAAAAAATCTCTCTCTAAAAAAAAAAATAAATAAATAAAAATTAAATAAAATAATACCCTTTCCTTTTCCTGGGGCCAGTAGGTGGCATGGTAGTTAAGGCGCTGGACTCCCACATAACCAACCATAGTTCAAGTCCCAGACCTGGTGGCTTGAGGGTCACACTGGGTACGTGTGCAGGCATGCCTAAAATCCCAAGAGAAGAATGGAGGGATTGCAGTGTGGCCATCTCCCCCGGGGTTGATTTCTCACCTCCCTGCTCGTTCTCTGGCAACAACATGCAGCCTATGACAAAAACCTAAAAAATAAAATAAAAGTCCCCTTTCGTACCTGCTTGGCCAACTCTCGCGAACCACCTTTGCAACTGTCCATGGGCAGCCCTCTCCCCTCCTCCAGGGGGAACTGCTTCTGTGGCATCCTCAGTGCTCCTTCTGGCAGGTGTCTCTACAGCCCTGCGTAGCACGCTTCCCCGGCCATATCTGGGTGTATCTACCTTGGTCCTATCTGCTGGTTTCCTGGTGATCAATGAGGGGTTAGCCCCACCCCCACACTGCCACGTCGGTGCCAAGAACTCTGTCTTCCTCCACCCACGAGAAGCAGCGATGGGCTTCTCAGAGTTGGCGTGAGTTCACCTCACTGCGAGAGAGAAGGGAAGATGTGGCTTTTGCACTGCAAAGGGCTGATAAGAAGCGAAAGAGACTTTTGCTCCTATGAACCTACACAGGGCTAACTGGGGGCCAGACAGTGGTGTGGTGGTTACGGCAGCCAGACTCCATGTGGCCGACTGTTTGGTTTGAGTTCTGAACCCAACCACGTGACATGTTTGCGTGTGTGCCCCAAATCCCGAGAGGAACATGAAGGCGAAGGGATAGTGGGGTGGCCGTCCCCTCCAGGGGGTGCTTTCTCACACCTCCCTTGCTTGTCTCTCTGGTGGGCGCACACATCCTGGAGTAAATGTTTTTAAAAATCCAGCTCAGATTTCAACCTCCTCCAGAAAGCTTCTCTGGGTATGTTCCTTATTTGTAAAACATTGGATAGCTAATGGTGCCCGCCCCTGGGCTGCCTGGAGGATTTGGTGACATCAGGCACAGCAGTGTCTGCCATTACACCCGATCACTCCTCGCTCCTCGCTCCCTAAGTCTCTCCCTCCCCACAGATCCTCCGTGAGCATTTCCATTATACCCAGAGGCCAGCTCCGTGGCAGGCAGAACAGTGCGCACCCCCGATGTGTGCCTAAGGCAGTTTTGTCTGTCTCAGATCTGGAGGCGCAACTAGCTAGCATCCAGTGGGTAGAGGACAGGGAGGCCACTAAACACCTGACATGCACAGACAGCACCCCCTATGATGAATTATCTGACCAAAATGGCAGTCATGCTGGGTGGCAGGTGGCGACGTGGTTAAGGGGCTGGACTCCCGCATGGCCAACTGTGGTTCGAATATCGGACCTAGCGGCTTGCTTTCTCACTTTCCCTTCTTCTATCTTTTTCTCTCACTGGTCAAATGGAAAAAGTAAATGATAATAACAAATTAAGCTAAAGAAGTCATTCTTTTGAAAAGTGTCAATCATGCTGAGGCTGAGAAAACCAGCTCTAGAGTGATTCTGGTGGCATTTCAAGGAGCTTTCCAGGAACCTCTCTACTTTCTCTCTTTAAAAACAAATCTCTGTGCATACCATAAAGAGGTGGAGAAATTAGCTAACAT
>NW_006198035.1:426828-431153 GCF_000334495.1 Tupaia belangeri chinensis
CCTGCTGCGATCCTTTAAAGGAACAAGTAAACATTCACTCTGCTGAAGGCTCGTAAAAATATCTACAGAACACTGTGCTTTGCTCAGATAAAACAGTCATTGAGAGCTATTTTATTTTTTACAATATGAAGCACAAAGTGTAATTATAGCTTTGATTTACAAAATGCACAAGAAGGCTTGAATTCGAACGTTTAGTCATGCGCTGGGTACCCTTCTCCTGTCCCCAGTACGCCCTGTACTCTTGGCAAGTCAGCGTGTCTCACTTCTCATGCGAACTGTGTTTAGACCTCCCTCTCGGTGGCCAGACCATGTGAGTGTCTCCAACAAAAAGGGCCGTGTCTTCTCTCCAGCTCCCAGCCCAGAGCACAACGCCTGGCACACAGCATAAATGCATGCTGCACGAAGGAACAAGCAATGGAGACAAGCCGGCAAGTGCCGCTGACACAGAGGGGCTACCGGGCTGTAATTACAAGGGAGTTAGGGTCTCTGAGTGGGGAAACCTGGCCCATGAATGACCCAAAAAGCATCAAGCCCACGATCTGGTCAAACAAAACCTTTGGGATGAACAGATCCAAGTTCAAGTGTTCCTCATGATGACCTGCGCAAATTAGGCAAATCACGTAACCTCTCTGAACCTCAGCTTACTCACCGTAAAATTCATTTGTGGAATAGAGTGAGCAAAGTGGAGAAGAGGTAAGAGGTGACCAGTGGTCAGAAACAGCCACTGCTAGCTAGCTCTCCACTGCTCCCTGCCCAGCCAAGGACTTCATATCCCAGCACCTCCTGTACCGAGGTGGGCCGTGAAGTCACACCCTGGTTGGCCTATCTGCTGCCATGCTGCCCAGGTCAGACTCATAGGATTTCGGTTCTGCTCAAACACCGTTGCTGCTCCCAGGAGGACCTGGGCTCCTCCCCCCTCCCTGGGCTCTGACCGGTGCTAAGCCCCCATCTGCACATGCCCCAGTCTGGCCAAGTCCTGCTCACCTCTCAGGTCTCAGCTTAGGTGTCATGCCCTCCAGAGAACCTCCTCTGAATTCCAGGGGACAGACACTACTAGCTTCAGTCTATGGGTGAGGAAACTGAGGAACAAAAAGGTTAAGTCACTTGTCCCAAATCACGTAGGTACAAAATGGGGGAGCTGAGAGCCACAGGTGGTGTGGTGGTCAAGCTGTTGGACTCCCACATGGCTGACCATGGTTCGTGTTCCAGACCTGGTAGCTTGTTTCTCACTTTCCTTCTCTCTCTGCCTCTCTCTGGTGAGCACATGTGCCCTGCAGCAAATTAAAAATAATAATAAAATAAATAAATAAATTTTTAAAAAGAACAGAAAAGAAAATGGGGCAGTTGGTTTGAAGCTGGTGTGGGTGGAATCCAGATCTTTTAACTCAATCATCACTTCCTAAACAAGTGGTTCTGAAAGTGTGATCCCAGGACCAGCAGCAGCGAGCGCAGCAGTCTCACCTGGGAAGGTGTTAGAGCCGCAAATCTGAATTAAACACCTTGAGGTGCTCAGGCAATCTGAGTTTGAACGAGCCCTCCAGGGGATTCTGACAAGCAATGAAGTTTGAGAACCACTGACCTAGACAAACTGTGTACAGTTGGGCTACCCGCTCTTCAGCTACGTCCTGGGGTACGCCGACAAAGCTTCGCAGCCGCAGGATGGAACGCTGTCCACCCTCTGACATGCTTGCCATTTGAAATGCCTCCTGGGAGTTCTCAGCACTGTGACTTCAGGGCTCGGGGGACTGTCACATTCTCCTTCATCCTTTATCATCAGCCTGTTAGTGTCTCCTCCCTCCCTTTGTTTGAAGCCTTCTTGCTGTACCCATCAGACCCAGCTGCAAGAGTTTGATCGAGGGACACTTTGGGGCCCAGCCCACTTTTTTCCCAAGTGTAGACAGCCATCATTCTAACTAACTATCCTTTTCTAGGCATGTTCTCAATTCACTGGGATAACAAGTTGCAGCTTCCTGGTCAGCAATACTGGTCCCCCAGACACAAACACTGATTTTAAACATTTTTATATTTAGTTTCCTATAGGCGTGTGTGCTCACCAGAGACAGAGAAAGTGAGAAATCACCCCCCCCCCCCGGGGGAATGGCCACACTGCCATCCCTTCTCCATTCTCCTCTGGGGATTTTGGGCATGCACACACGCGGCCAGTGTGTTTTTCAAGCTGCCAGGTTCAGGGCTCAAGCTGCACAGTGCTGGATCCAGCCACCTTAACCTCCATGCCACCTGCTGGCCCCAAACACTTTGCTTATTTTTAATTTTTTGCCATAGGGCATGTATACTCCCAGGAGAGAGACAGTGACAGGGACAGTGAGAAAACACCTTCCAGGGAAATGGCTTCGCCACGATCCATTCTCCTCCTGGGATCGTGGGCACAGGTGCCTGGCTTGATTTTCAAGTTATCCGGCCCGAGACTCAGACTGCAGTCAGCCATGTGGCGGTCCAGCACCTTAACCACCACTCTACCGCCGGCCTCCAAGGACTTATTTTTCAGTCAGTCCAGCCAGCTGCTGTTCCTTTGACTACAGTCCTGATTATTATGATTTTTGTTTCAAACATAAGAAGTAGATCATAGAAACAGTGAATCCCAGAGCTTGAAGAAATTCAAATTCTACTATTTACCCTCAGCTTCCTCCACATAGTTCCCCGAGTCCTAGTGGTCAGACGTTAACAAGGACAAGACTTCTCTGGGGAAACCTAAAGACCACTTCCTCCAGTGGGACAGCCAGGCCAGATCACCTGGTCAGCAATACTGGTGTCCCCCGGCCCCTCCAAACACTTATTTGGACCACAGCCCTTTTACTCCCCCTCTTTTTTCTTTACTACAGGGCACGTGTGCTTGCTGGGGAGACAGAGAGAAGGGGGAGAGCTTGCTTTACAGGTTAAACAATTTTTTTAAAGTTAAATCATTGGCTTAGCCTCAATCAGCCAAAAGGTACCATTCTGTTACAGAAAGTCCAAAAGAAAAAAAAAAAAAAGGTGTAACTCTTATAATGAAAAAAGGGTCTGAGAGGAGGGAGACGACCAACCCCAACACATCTAACCAGGATCTGTGTCATTCCGAGGTGTCCTACAGTTGTTGAATGAATCAGGGGAGGAAGGCGTGAATGTCAGGTGCTGTGAGGGCCACTGACGAGAGAAGGAGGCCTCCTGCGCCCCTCCATCTCTAATCCCTACCTCCTCCTCTGGCACCTTTCCCGGCTCAGCTCAAATATAGCCTCCTCCAGGAAGCCTTCACCAATAACACCCTCCTGAGACAGACACAGCGCACTATCAGCTCCCACCTAGTGCCCTCGTATTCCTACTGCATCCAGGGTCGTAGACAGTGCCCTGACAATGGGGCTGGCTCTCACTCAGGGAGCTTCTGGGAGCCTAGGGACCACTCTGAGCCCCCGTTTCCTCCTCTGCAAAATCAGGAGGGTAGACTATGCTACACAATTTCCTGCAACTCTACAACCAGTCCGGGGCTCTGCATTTAGATGTCCCCCAGGGCCACAGCCTTGGCACATGTTCTTCGGCCAGACACTGTCCTAAGTAACTCACACAGTTAGTCATCTGATCCTACCAGTGACACTGAGAAGCAGATTCTAACACTGCACCCATTTTACAGATGAAGCAACTTCTCCAGGGTCAAAACGCTGGTGACTGAGGCCGAATTTGAACCCTCAGTTTCCTGAGCGGAGGTATTTCCTCCTGCCTTCCTGACTGAGGGGCCCCCAGAGAGGGAGCACCCACGACTGAACGCGCAGAAAGGGCTCGCAAAGAACGCGCTCTCTGCGCAGATCTTGCCACCGCCCCCTGCGGCCCAGCTGTCACTCTCAGGGTGCAGCTGGGCTGGCTCTTCGAATCCCCCACGCGGCCACAGGCGGATCCGGGCCCGGGCTTACCCGAGAAGCTCCAGCCCCCGCGTTACCGCTCGCATATTAATGTCAGATCCCTTGGCGCACAGGTCAGTGGCGCCTGCCAACACCCGAACTCCCGCAGCCAACAATGCAGCAAGGGCGCGTCTCCCCAGTTCTCAAGGTTCCGGGAATTCCGGTCAACACAGGCCTCTGGTTTAGGGAACAGGGTGAGAGATGCCGCTTCGTCCCCTGTGGTGACAGGAAGGCAGCTCTGCACCCACTCTCTGCGGACGCAGGAGGGGCCCAGGCAGCGTCCGCCAAGCTGCTGATCGCAGCCAGAACTACGCCCATGGCTTGCCAGCTGCTCTCCCTATCGACATGGCAGTTGCACGAACGACTTCCCCATTTTACAGAAGGAAACGCCGAGCACTGGAGAGTTCAACAAGCGGAGGAAGAGCGCCCCCACACTGT
>NW_006198035.1:431643-460928 GCF_000334495.1 Tupaia belangeri chinensis
TGCAACTCCGCGGGCCAACAACGCGGCGCTCACGTGGCCGCCCCCCTGCGGCCGCCAGCTCTCCTGGATTGGTCTATCTGCCGCCCTGGCTCTGAGCTCTGAGCGGGTGACAGACACCGGGTCTTTGGCTCCTGGCCGGCGGAGTACACCCTGTTGAGACCTAAGGCCTAGGGGGCGCGCTCCCAGCGGGTAATTCGAAAACGGAGGGCCCGCGCCGTCCCTCTCCCACCGCGCCTCCGCGTCCTCATCTGTTGCTGGTCTAGTTTCCAGTGTTGGGGTCTTTTCCAAGATCACTGGTAATCCAAGCCCACTGAGCCCGTTGCTTGTTTGTATGAGTCTGTATGCATAGCCTGAAAATATATTTTTTAAATCAAACTTGTTTTGTTTTTTTGCGATTTCTGTTTTGTGCAACCTTGGGTGCTGATGACAGTGGTAACTATTTGTGTAATTGTTCAGTATCACCTCAAGACATTCTTTTCATACTTCATATGTTGCTGTATTTCTAATTTTTTTCCCAGACAGGGCCTGTGTCAAGCTCTTCCTGCCTCAGCCTCCCGGTAGCAGTAGGGGGGACTAGTGGGATGTGCCAGTATCCCCTGGCTTTTAGAGTGGGTTGGAATGTAAATGGCCTCCCATGCGGCCTCAGCCTGCCAAGTAGCAGCGTCAAAAGGTCAAGTTGTAGCAACTGGGCCTGTAATTCCACCTCTTAACACGAAGCCTGGCACATAGTAGGTGCTTAATAAATAACCTGTGGACTTGGTGACTTGAAAATCATGGCGGTGGGGTGGGCTGGCAGGTGGCTTGGTGGTTGAGGTGCTTGCCAGGCTTCCACATGGCCGACCATGGTTTGAGCGACCCTGCCCTGGCAGCTTGTTCTCTCACTTTCTCTCTCTCTTGCTCCTTCTCTTGTCTTTCAAATTTAAAATAATGATGATAATAATAATAACAAAATTAAATAAATATTTTAAAACAAGAAATAAAAGAAAAATCATGCCAGGCATGTGTTGTGCCCAAAATCCCTGGAGGAGAATGAAGGAGAAGGGATTGCAGCACCGCCAACCCTGAAAGCTCTTTCTGGTGAGCACATACTCCCGATGGCAAAAGCCTTAAGAAAGAAAAAAATCACGTGTGTGTGTGTGTGTGTGTGTGTGTGTGTGTATAAAGAAGAAATAAAACTAATGGTAATACATAATAATCCTTTGGGTATTACATGATTCCAGATACTTTTTCTTTTTAAAAAAATTGTTATAGGGTAGGGCTGGCAGGTGGCGTAGTGATTAAGGGAGCTGGATTCCCACATAGCAGACCACAGTTCGGGGCCTGGACCTGGTGTCTTGCTTTCTCACTTTCCCTTTCTCTTTCTCTGTCTCTCTTTGGTCAAATTAAAAAATAATAATAACAAATGGAATTAAATGGGTAAATAAGGGACCAGCTGTTGGAGTAATGGCTATGTCGCTGGACTCCCATGTAGTCAACCACAGTTTGAATCCCGGACCCGGTGGCTTAAACTTAGACCAGGTGTGTGTGCGTGTGTACCTAAAATGCCGAGAGGAGAATGGAGGAGAAAGGATTGCCCAGACCCAGTGACTTAAATTCACACCAGGCACATGTGCCCAAGATCCTGAGAGGAGAATGGAGAAGGGATTGCGGTGCGGCCATTCCCCCTGGGGCATGATTTCTTATTTTTTGTCTCTCTGTTTCTCTCTGTCTGTCTGGTGAGCGCACACACCCATAGCAAAAACCTCTCCTCCCTCCCTCCCCAAAATTAATAAATAAATCTTTTAATTTTGTTATAGAGCATGTGCACTAGCCAGATAGAGACTGAAAGCGAGACAGAAAGTGAGAAACCATGGGGAAGGGGGTGTTGCAATCCCTTCTCCATTCTCCTCTTGGGAGTTTGGGCACACACACACACACATGCCCCCTGCATGCACCTGCCCCATGTGTGTTTCTCAAACCCCCTGTCCAGGACTCCAACTGCACAGTCGGTCATTTGGGATCCAGCCACCAGAACCACCACACCATTAGCTGGTCCCTAAATACTTTCCTGGAGAACTTTTAGAAATTTCATAAATTTTGGGGACCAGCAGTTAGCGTAATGGCTATGTCGCTGAACTCCCATGGAGTTGACCACAGTTCGCATCCCAGACCCGGTGGCTTAAAACTCAAGCCGGGTGCGTTTGCGTGCGTGCCCAAGATCCCGAGAGGAGAATGGAGGAGAAGGGACTGCGGCGTGACCATCCCCTCTGGGGAGTGATTTCTCGCTTTCTGTCTCTATGTCTCTCTCTGTCTGTCTGGCAAGCGCACGCACCCAATAGCAAAAAAAAAGAAAAAAAAGAAAAAAAAGCCTCTCCAAAGAAATTTCATAAATTTTGTTTTAGATTTAACATTTAGTGATAGATGCATCTTATTCCATCTCCACACCAACCTTATGAGGTAAGTAGTAATATTAATCTAATTCACAAATCACAGAGCTGAGGCTTACAGGGAGGATGACGTGCCAAGGTGACACAGCTAGGACAGGACTGAGCTCGTACTAACCCCAGCCTTGTCTAATGTCAACTTCATACTCTCCAAGGGACATATGTATATTCCCTCTTATTTATAACCCTCTTGATGCTTCAAGGTTTGAGGCCATAAAAATTCAGAATCCCTTGGGAGAGCTAGGCCTTGCAGTTGCTGTACGCTGAGTTGGGAATAGGTTCAGATTGATGAGGTTGGAGAGGGGAATGGCACACAGGCAGATTCTCCCAATGGTGGAGAAGTGAAAAAGAAGAAATGGAGCCAGCCTGTGGCTGGTCAAGGAAGCTGGATCCCACATGGCTGACCACAAGGTGCAGTTCAAGTCCCAGACCCAATGGCTTGAAGAGCAAGCCTGGCATTTGTGCCTGTGTGCCTGAAACCCCAAAAGGAGGGAGAGATGAAAGAGAAGGGTTTGTAGTGACCATTCCCCGTGTGGAGGGCCAGCTGCTTTCTCTTTCACACTCTCTGTCTCCTCTGGTGAGTGCACATGCCTCTGGTAAATTATTTTTTAAAAAGGAAGGAGGCGGGGGAACCAGCAGTTAGCGTAATGGCTATGTCGCTGGACTCCCATGTAGTCGACCGCGGTTCGTGTCCCGGACCCTGTGGCTTAAAACTCACGCCGGGCGCGTGTGCGTGCGTGCCCAAGATCCCGAGAGGAGAATGGAGGAGAAGGGATTGCGGCGTGACCATCCCCCCTGGGGGGTGATTTCTTGCTTTCTGTCTCTATGTCTCTCTCTGTCTGTCTGGCGAGCGCATGCGCCCTACAGTGAAAATCTCTCCAAAAAAAAAAGGAAGGAGGAGGAAGAGGAGAAGAAAGAAGAAGAAATGGGGCCTAAGGCCCACCACTGAGTGTTTTACCCTTTGGTTTCTGTGCTGCAAGTTTTGGAAAATACAAAATCTAGGGAACCAGCAGTTAGCGTAATGGCTATGTCGCTGGACTCCCACGTAGTCGACCGCGGTTCACGTCCCGGACCCAGTGGCTTAAAACTAACGCTGGGCATGTGTGCGTGCGTGCCCAAGATCCCAAGAGGAGAATGGAGGAGAAGGGATTGCAGCGTGGCCACCCACCCGGGGGGTGATTTCTCGCTTTCTGTCTCTCTGTCTCTGTCTGGCTGGCTGGCAAGCACACGCACCCTATAGCAAAAACCTTTCAAAGAAAGAAAGAAAGAAATATCCCTCTCACTGCCCACAAGGAGTAGGACTATCTCTCCTTTTCCCTCCACCAGAGTAATCCATAGGACTCAGTAACCCACAGAATACAAAAGACAGCATCAACATCAAGAAAGTGAAAAGACAACCCAGAGTCTGGGAGGAAATATTCCCAGTCATATATCTGATAGGAGATTTGTATGGACTTCTACAATGTAATAATGAAAAGATAGGGGCCAGGTGGTGGCACAGTGGTAATGCAACTGGTCTCAAGTGAGAAAGGTCCTGGGACCTCTCTGAGCACACCTCGTGTGCACACCCATGTCCATGATCCATGCTGGCTGAGGCTCGGGGGTGGATCACAGCATGGAGATCCTGTTGGGGTGCTTGCTTCTCTCTCTCATGAAATAAAAAATAAACTTAAAAAAAAGAAAAAATAAATTTAAAAATAGGCAAAGTGGGCTAGCTCTATGACTTAGTAATTAAGACAGCCAGATCCCTCATGGCCAACTACATGGTTTGAGTCTCAGACCTGGCGGCTTGAGAAACACACCAGGTAGGTGTGCATACATGGCCACAATTCTGAAAGGAGAGGGAAATGGAGAAGGGATTTCATTGTGGCCATGCCCTGTGGTGTATGCTTTCTCCTCTCCCTCTCCTCTCTCTCTGTCTTTCTCTGACAAGTGCGTACACCCTCCAGCAAAAAAAAAAAGGGGGGAGGGGCAGAAGATTTGAATAATATTTATTCAAAGAAGATATACAAATGGCCAATAGGATTTGAAAAGATGCTCAGTGCAAATCAAAACCACACCCATTAGGATGGTTATGATTAGAAATTCAAATAATATCAAGTGTTGGCAAGAATGTGGAGAAATTGGAACCCTCATACATTTGTGACAGGAAAGGAAAATGGCAAACAGTTGGCAGTTCTTCAAAAAATTAAACATGAGGGACCAGTGATGACATAGTGTTTATGCCGCTGTACTCCCATGTAGGTAGACCGCGGTTCAAATCCTGGACCCAGCATCTTAAAACTAGATGCTCAGTGCAAATCAAAACCACACCCATTAGGATGGTTATGATTAGAAATTCAAATAATATCAAGTGTTGGCAAGAATGTGGAGAAATTGGAACCCTCATACATTTGTGACAGGAAAAGAAAATGGCAAACAGTTGGCAGTTCTTCAAAAAATTAAACATGAGGGACCAGCGATGACATAGTGTTTACGCCGCTGTACTCCCATGTAGGTAGACCGCAGTTCAAGTCCTGGACCCAGCATCTTAAAACTCAACGCTGGACTCATCTGTGTACGTGCTCAAGATCCCGAGAGGAGAACGGAAGACAAGTGGTTGTGGCATGGCCATGTCCCTGGGGGGCGATTTCTCGCTTTGTCTCTCCAGCAAGTACACACGCCCTATAGCAATAATCTCTATCTAAAAATAATAATAATAATAATAAAACATGGAGTTACTGCATGACCCAGCAATTCCACTCATAGGTATATACCCAAGGGAAATGAAAACAAATGTCCACGTAAAACCTTGTACAGGAATATTTACTACTCATAATAACCCAAAAGTGAAAATAGCTGAAATGGCACAATTGATAAACGAAAAAGTGTGGTACAGCCATAGAATGGAGTATTATTTTGCAATAGAAAGGAATGAAGTACTGATACAGACTCCAGCACAAATGAATCTTGAAAACTCTGCTAAGTTACAGAAGCCAAATGCAGAAGACAACATATTTGATGATCTCATATATCTGGAATCCCCAGAATAAGGAAATCCACAGAGACAGAAAGTGTCTTTAGGGGCCAGAAGTTGGCACGGTGAGGAAGGCACTGGCCTCCCGCATGATTGACTGTGGTTCAAATCCTGCACCTGGTGGCTTGCTTCCTCACTTCCTCTCTCTGGTGAACACACATGCCCTATAGCAAATTAATAATAAATTAAATTAAATTATTTTTTCCCCTAAACTATCTTTAGTGGTTGTCAGGAGCTGGAAAGAGCTTGGAGGTCTTGTGGGGGATAGGTGACTATTAACAGGTACGGGTTTTCTTTGTCAGAATGATGCAAAAAATTCTAAAATTGGGACCAGCAGTTAGCATAATGGCTATGTCACTGAATTCCCATGTAGTCGACTGTGGTTCGAGTCCTGGACCCGGTGGCTTAAACTCACGCTGGGCGTGTGTGCACGCATGCCCAAAATCCCCAGAGGAGAATGGAGGAGAAGGGATTGCAGCATCGCCATCCCCCCTGGAGGGTGATTTCTCGCTTTCTGTCTCTCTGTCTGGGGAGCATATGTGCCCATAGCCAAAACCTCTCAAAAAAAAAAAATTCTAAAATAGATTGCAGTGACTGCACAACTCTGGGAATATATTCTATGCCACTGAATTGTACACTGTAGATGGGTGAATTGTGTGGTATGTGAATTACATTGCAATGAAGCTGTTACCAAAAAAAAAAAAAAAAACAACTCAGTGTGTCTCACCAGGGAGCCTCGGAGGAGCCCCAGGGTACACAGCAGAAGCAAGATCACAGGGATTACTCTCACACCCTCTGGCTCAGTCACAGACACCTGGCTGTTCCCAGCATCAAGGAGGTGGGTGTGACCCTCCCCCAGGCTCAGGCCGGGTTGCAGAGTGGCCACAGGGAGAAGATAATTCCTCCCTGTCCACCGAGGGGGATTTGGTTGTTAAGTTTCGTGTAAAGTTTTCTTGTTTGTTTGTTTTGATGGAGGGTACGCTTGCTTGCCAGGAGAGTGAGAGAGAGAGAAGGAAAGTGAGAAAACACCTCTTCCCCCATGGGGGATGGCTTCACTGCAGTCTCTCTTCTCTATTTCTCCTTCGGGGATTTTGAGAGCCTGCGCATGAACACACACACACACACACGTCCAACATATTTTTCAAGCTTCTGGTCTGGGACTCAAACCAAGCCATCAGCATGTGGATCCAGTCACCTTTACTACCATGCCACTGGCTGGCCCATGACATTATTGACTTACTTCTTTCATGAGAGACACAGAGACAGAGAAAGAGAGAGAGGAAAGAGTCCGCCAACACCACAATCCATCTCAGCCTTCAGCCAGACCCAGACCACGGGCACATGTATGCCCAGTGCACCCAGGGAGGTCGCAGAGCTAAACCAGGAGCCTTCCTGTGCAGGCTGCCTTGCAGAGCAGCGTTTTATGACTGTACCACCACGTGTCCTGGCATGGTTGTTTTTGAGCAGCGGCAATGACAAGTCCTCCTTGGCTCAGAAGGTCCTGGACCTGCTGGGCATGACAGATGCCCATCACAAAGTAATGACTTAGGGTTGAGGTGATGGCTCTCCCAATTACGCTGGTTCAATCATCACACGTTGTAATTCTGTACAAGAAAAATCACATTGTACCCCTGCAGATACATAAAAATTATATATCAATTAAAAATAAATTTTAAAAGGTTTTGGGGGCCGGCAGGTGGCATGGTGGCTAAGGGCACTGGCCAACCATGGCTTGAGTCCTGGACCTGGTAGCTTGCATTCTCAGTTTCCATCTCTCTCGCTCTCTCTCATTCTGTATCTCCCTGGTCAAATTAAAATAAATAAATAAAATGAAATGAAATATTTTAAATTTTTTTGAAAGGTTTTTTAAAAAAGAAATGGGGACAGCAGGTGACATGGTGGTTGGGGCGCTGGACTCCTACATGGCTTACTGTGGTTTGAGTCCTGGACCTGGAGACTTGCTTTCTCTTTCTCTCTCTGTCTCTCTCTGGTCAAATTAAAGAAATAATTAATAAAATTTTAAAAATTCTAGAAAGAAAAGAAATGGCCCATCAGAGAGTCATCCAAATGCCCTCTTCTCCCACCCCCATAGCTACAGAAAGACTTGCAAAAGCCAAGAAATGACCACTCTGCATTCTTCTAGAGAGACTTCCTTCCCTCCCCTGTGCAAGGCGAACTCAGGATAAGGATGGGGCTTGTCAGGGCCTCTCTTTCCATGGCCCGCATATTTGCGTAGGAAAGATCTGGAAGGATGCACACTGCCCAGCTGTTTTACTGTGTTTTCTTTTGAGCTGTGGGGTTTGCTGGTGAACGGGGGCAGTGGGAAGGGAGAGAATTTCCCTTTTAACCTTATACCTGTGATTTGACATTTTAAAACATTTACAATGAACACATATCACATGACCTCTCAAATGAAAAAACAACAACCGTTTTCTTTTTACCGAAGTATGGACAATTTAAATGGGTTGAGAAATGGTGATTTCTCATTCTTATTTGTGCTGTTTTTTCTTTGCTCAAGTTTCAACAGGGAGCATGTATTACTTTTGCAGAAGTTATTTTTAAATGTTACTTAAAAAAAAAAGAAAAAAAGAAAACCAAACAGAGCCCCGTTGCCCCGGTTTCTGTGGCTTCCCCACCCTAGCTGGCTGTGGCCGGGACTTTGCATACGAGCTGGTCCTGTGGCGTCTCCTTGGAAGGCAGAAATCACAGACAAGCTGAATCAGCAGGCCCACAGGCAGGCAGCCAGAGTCTGAGCCGGATCAGAAGTGCTGGGTGGAGCCCATGAACTGATGGCCTGGCCTCCGCTGGGGTTTTGTTGGGAAAGCGCCTGTGACATGAGGGCTCTGAGCAGCTCCAGAAACAGCTCCCCTTCCCCTGAGGAAGCTGGCTTTCTGCCTGATCTCACCTGGTAGGTGCGGGGTAAATGCTGACTTGAATTACATTCTCAGAGAGACTGTTTAGGGGCGGGGTGCTGCTAGCTAAAGGTTCAACCTCTGGAGAAAGCTTCCAGTAATCGCTGGAGACTACCTAAAGAGAACGCTAGCTCTGTCCTATGGCCGTAGGGGTGGGCTTCCAGAAGGGCAGACTACAGCCCAGCCAGGTCCAGAAGGAGTTTTGTGAGCACTTAGACTGGGCAGCTCTAGCCAGAAGCACTTCTCTGAGTCTAGATGCAAGTGGCAAGGTGGAGCGGCAAAAATGCAAAACAATTTTTTTAAGGAACATCCTTGCACCAGCACTCCCTGAGGATGTAGCACAGGGTGAACAAGACATCCTCACTGGCCCTTCTGGAGCTGACATTCTAGCAGGGCCCAGTAGCATCCTGGCAGCCAGACCCAGACCACGGGCACATGTATGCCCAGTGCACCCAGGGAGGTCGCAGAGCTAAACCAGGAGCCTTCCTGTGCAGGCTGCCTTGCAGAGCAGCGTTTTATGACTGTACCACCACGTGTCCTGGCATGGTTGTTTTTGAGCAGCGGGAGTGACAAGCCCTCCTTGGCTCAGAAGGTCCTGGACCTGCTGGGCATGACAGATGCCCATCACAAAGTAATGACTTAGGGTTGAGGTGATGGCTCTCCCAATTACGCTGGTTCAATCATCACACGTTGTAATTCTGTACAAGAAAAATCACATTGTACCCCTGCAGATACATAAAAATTATATATCAATTAAAAATAAATTTTAAAAGGTTTTGGGGGCCGGCAGGTGGCATGGTGGCTAAGGGCACTGGCCAACCATGGCTTGAGTCCTGGACCTGGTAGCTTGCGTTCTCAGTTTCCATCTCTCTAGCTCTCTCTCATTCTGTATCTCCCTGGTCAAATTAAAATAAATAAATAAAATGAAATGAAATATTTTAAATTTTTTTGAAAGGTTTTTTAAAAAAGAAATGGGGACAGCAGGTGACATGGTGGTTGGGGCGCTGGACTCCTACATGGCTTACTGTGGTTTGAGTCCTGGACCTGGAGACTTGCTTTCTCTTTCTCTCTCTGTCTCTCTCTGGTCAAATTAAAGAAATAATTAATAAAATTTTAAAAATTCTAGAAAGAAAAGAAATGGCCCATCAGAGAGTCATCCAAATGCCCTCTTCTCCCACCCCCATAGCTACAGAAAGACTTGCAAAAGCCAAGAAATGACCACTCTGCATTCTTCTAGAGAGACTTCCTTCCCTCCCCTGTGCAAGGCGAACTCAGGATAAGGATGGGGCTTGTCAGGGCCTCTCTTTCCATGGCCCGCATATTTGCGTAGGAAAGATCTGGAAGGATGCACACTGCCCAGCTGTTTTACTGTGTTTTCTTTTGAGCTGTGGGGTTTGCTGGTGAACGGGGGCAGTGGGAAGGGAGAGAATTTCCCTTTTAACCTTATACCTGTGATTTGACATTTTAAAACATTTACAATGAACACATATCACATGACCTCTCAAATGAAAAAACAACAACCGTTTTCTTTTTACCGAAGTATGGACAATTTAAATGGGTTGAGAAATGGTGATTTCTCATTCTTATTTGTGCTGTTTTTTCTTTGCTCAAGTTTCAACAGGGAGCATGTATTACTTTTGCAGAAGTTATTTTTAAATGTTACTTAAAAAAAAAAGAAAAAAAGAAAACCAAACAGAGCCCCGTTGCCCCGGTTTCTGTGGCTTCCCCACCCTAGCTGGCTGTGGCCGGGACTTTGCATACGAGCTGGTCCTGTGGCGTCTCCTTGGAAGGCAGAAATCACAGACAAGCTGAATCAGCAGGCCCACAGGCAGGCAGCCAGAGTCTGAGCCGGATCAGAAGTGCTGGGTGGAGCCCATGAACTGATGGCCTGGCCTCCGCTGGGGTTTTGTTGGGAAAGCGCCTGTGACATGAGGGCTCTGAGCAGCTCCAGAAACAGCTCCCCTTCCCCTGAGGAAGCTGGCTTTCTGCCTGATCTCACCTGGTAGGTGCGGGGTAAATGCTGACTTGAATTACATTCTCAGAGAGACTGTTTAGGGGCTGGGTGCTGCTAGCTAAAGGTTCAACCTCTGGAGAAAGCTTCCAGTAATCGCTGGAGACTACCTAAAGAGAACGCTAGCTCTGTCCTATGGCCGTAGGGGTGGGCTTCCAGAAGGGCAGACTACAGCCCAGCCAGGTCCAGAAGGAGTTTTGTGAGCACTTAGACTGGGCAGCTCTAGCCAGAAGCACTTCTCTGAGTCTAGATGCAAGTGGCAAGGTGGAGCGGCAAAAATGCAAAACAATTTTTTTAAGGAACATCCTTGCACCAGCACTCCCTGAGGATGTAGCACAGGGTGAACAAGACATCCTCACTGGCCCTTCTGGAGCTGACATTCTAGCAGGGCCCAGTAGCATCCTGGGAGGCCCGTAAGTGTTGCCTGTTCTGTTGCACAGGGGAGAGATGTGTGTGTAACACCACCAAGAGCCCACCATCCTTGTAAGAACTCTTGTGGTAAAAGCCTTGAGATACTGGGAGAGAACCCAAGTCCCCGGAGTCACCACCATCACCCTTTCATGATGCACCAGAGATCTAAACACCTGCCACGTGTCACCATACCTGATCTTTGTCTGCTTCATTCTCTGATGTGGCCGGAACAGTAACTGACACGCTGTAGGTGCACAAGAAATACCTGTAGAATGAGACTGGAGATTGCCCGGAGCATGCCAGGTGCGCATGCCCATAATCCAGGGCCGCTGAGGCTGGACATGGCTTGTGATATCACAACCCTGTAGGGGTGCCTGTGTCTGTCTGTCTGTCTGTCCATCTCACTAATGGAAGACATAAATAAATAAACATTTTAAAAAGAGAGAAAAAGTTGGGTCAGCCAGTGGCATGGTGGTTAAGGTGGCTGGATTCCCACATGACTGAATGCACAGTTTAAATCTCAGACCCAGAAACTTGAGGAACATGCCAGGCATGTGTACAAGCGAGTGTGGCCAAAATCCTGAGAGAGAATGGAGGAGAAAGGATTGAGGCATAGCCATCCGCCCCAGCAGAGGGGTGGTTCTCACTTTCCCTCTCTTTTTCTCTCTGGGGAGCACATGTGTCCTATAGCAAATTAAAAAGAAAAAAAAAACTGTATTTGCAGTATGAATGAATTGAATCTTCACAGCCAATCCTGTGAGGTTCTTTCAACCACACCATTACAGGGACGAACAACTGAGGCCCAGAGAAAAGTCCCAGAGCAGGGGAAAGCCCACACTGCAATTCCTGAGCCCATGGGCTTACCCACTGTATTATTAGTAGTTTCCTTTTGCTTCTGTAACAAATGACCACACATTCAACGGTTTCAAACAACATAGCCTTGGGCTGGTTCCGTGGCCTGGTGGTTAAGGGAGCTGGGCCTCACATAGGCTATGGTGTAGTTTAAGACCCCCAACCCAGTGGCTTGAAACACATGCCAGCTGCATGTGTGTGCATGTCCAAAATCCAGAAAGGAGGGAGAGATGGAGAAGGGATTACAGTGTGGCCAGTCCTCATGGGGGGATGCTTTACTCTCTCCTGACAAGCACCAGGCCCTCTATTAAAAAAATCAAAATGGGAGCTGGCAGATGGCATGGTAGTTCAGGATGCTGGATTCTCACATGGCTGACCTCGGTTCGAGTCTTGGAGTTGGTGGCTTGTTTTCTCACTTTCCCTCTCTCACTCTGTCCCTCTCTGGTCAGAGTAAATAAATAAAGGTAAATAAATTAATCCTTTTTAAAAAATGAACTGTATAAACTATTGCCTTACCATGTAGGAGGCCGGAGGTCCTAAAACGTGTCAGACACCTGCGTTCCTTTTCCGAAGTTCTAGAGGAGAAAGCGCTTCTTTACGTTTCCCAGGAACTGCGGCGTTCCTTGGTTATGGCTGCATCACTCATCTCTGTTTCCATTCTCACATCTTTCTCCACTTCCTGCCTCTCTCAAGGACCCTTGTGATGAAGACCACCTGGATGATCTCCCCATCTGAAGATCTTTAGTTTAATCAGCTCTCCAAAATCCTTTTTACCACAGAAGGTAATATATAAATTCTTGTGATTTGGAGGTGGACATCTTTGGGGACTGTTACTCAGTCACCCACATACCTGATTGTCTTGTTTCACAACCCTGGAGTTTTGTATGCTACCTTTCTTAAACATGTAAGGAAATGGATGACCCTATATGAATGTCCACTTAGGAAACAGTGGACTCAAAGGAGTTAAAACCCCCATGAAAGGAGATATGGAAATAGAACTTGGGGCTATTCAAGAGACTTGAATTTCATCTTTAGTGATCATTTCCTTTTTTAATTTTTAAAAATTTGAAGCCAACAAGCCTAAGGTTAATTAATTCTGAATGGCAAGAAACGGAGTTTGCTGTGTTGTGCTCCATACTTACTGCATTTTTCTTAAAGACACTTTCGTAGTCTGCACAGAACAGGTGTTGGGAGGCCGGGGAACGCTGTCTCTGGGTGAGCCAGCTTGTCTCTACAAGACAAGCACGTAGCCGCTGTTTCCTGTTCTGTACTAGTTATGACCGAGGGAGCCCACTCATGCCAACGACCTGTAAAGACGTCCAATGATTAAGCTCCCTGGATCTGTAATTCTTACATCGCGTGGGTAGGGTCAGGTCACGGGGCCCTCTACGGCTTCAGAAGACACTTGAGAAGTAGAGTCCTCAGGATGGGAACCTAGCTGGGTTCAGGGCAAACTGGAGTTCCCTGCCGGACACCAAGCCCAGTCGGGAGGAAAGGACAGTGCGGCACTGCCCCCAGGTGGCCGTAAGCAGCAACACGGCCATGGAAAATGCAAAAGTCAAATCAAACACGCATGCGAGGATTAAATATTAAGGTTTAACCTTTAGGAATTCTTTCCTTTGTAGTGTGCATTCCCACTGCATTTATTGCTGTTGGTTACGAGAGCACAGCGATTCCAAGGTCCTGACCAACAACAGGGCTAGATGTGAAGCTAGCGATACCAAGCTGATATTGAGCATGCGCAAACCTGTGGGGCGGAGCTAGTCGAACGCGAGACGCCTGCGTCATGAAACTAATATAGTCTGAATGGAAGCTCTTTAGGCGGGAGGTAGCGTGGCCGAGTGGTCTAAGGCGCTGGATTTAGGCTCCAGTCATTTCGATGGCGTGGGTTCGAATCCCACCGCTGCCATACCCGCGGGGTCTTTTTTAATCCCTTCACGTAGTCTCTGGCTTTTTTTTTTTTTCCTACTCCTTTTTTCTGCTTGTTGTTGTTTTCCTTTCTGATGTACTTTGTTGTTATAATTTTTTTTTTAATTTAAGAAAGAAAGAGAAAAGGAAGAAATTGCAGCACACACCCTCTTTCTACAGCTAGTATACAAACTTCTTTTTGTTCTCTTGAAATGAAACAAAAAACTGCCTATTTCCAGGGGGAAGCATCTTGGACACCTTGCAAAGTTCCCAACAGGCTGCTTGAGTTCTTAATTTAAGGTTTCCAGGCTTGGGCCACAAGGAGTGGAGTCTCTTTACTTCCAAAGAACACGGGTTGGAAACCAGCAGTTAGTGTAATGGCTATGTCGCTGCACTCCCACGTAGTCGACTGCGGGTCCCGTCCCGGACCCCGTGGCTTAAAACTCACGCCGGGCACGTGTGCGTGTGTGCCCCAGATCCCAAGAGGAGAATGGAGGAGAAGGGATTGCGGCGTGACCATCCCCCCTGGGGGGTGATTTCTCGCTTTCTGTCTCTATGTCTCTCTCTGTCTGGCAAGCGCATGTGCCCTATAGCGAAAACCTCTCAAAAAAAAAAAAAAAAAGGAGAACACGGGTTATGGGGAGTGATTGTAATCATTATGTCGGTAACAGAGGGTCCTTTCTTGGCCCACTCTGTGTTTTTCTAAGGATTCCGGCCGACTCCAAGAACCTCTGTGGGTAGAAAGGGAATCAGGAGGTGCTGTGGAGGGACTGGGGTATAAGGATGAGACCCATGCGGGTGTCCATCTTGAGGCCTCAACTTCCTTGATTCACCTCCTGCTCAGTCTTCAGGCTTGGTTTAGGGGCCCTCTTTTATTTATTCATTCAAGCACTATTTATAAAGGGCCTACTATGTGCCAGAACCCCAGCTAGAACTGAGGCTACACTAATAGTGGACAATGCAGAAGTGCTCGTGAGTCCACAGAATTTACAGCAATTGCAATCACATTCATTGCACCTGTGAAGAGCACTGACCACGAAGTGTGTTAACCTGGTCCAGGGGAAATGACGAAGTGACATTAACTGGGGCCTGAAATTGAGAGACTAGCCAAGTGAAGGTGGAAAGGGGTTTTTCCAAGAAGAGACAATGAGAGCCTTGTAAGTCTGAGATGCTGTGGAGGTGATGCAGGACAGTGGGACAGAGTAGAAGTGGATGAATGGCAAGACATGAGGCTGAAGTGGTTGGCAGAGGGCCATGCATGACATGGAAGGCTTTGAGTTTGACCCAGAGGGCAATGGGAGACCACTGAGGGTTTTATTTTATTATTGTTGTGTTTTTTTGGAGAGGTTTTTGCTGTAGGGCTCGTGTGCTTACCAGAACGACAGAGAGAGACAGAGAGATAGAACGCAAGAAATCACCCCCCAAGGGGGATGGCCACGCAGCAATCCCTTCTCCTCCATTCTCCTCTTGGGATCTTGGGCACATACGCACACACACCTGGCATGAGTTTAAGCCACTGGGTCCGGGACTTGAACCGCAGTCGACTACATGGGAGTCCAGTGACATAGCTATTACACCATATGCTGGCCCCAAGACCACTGAAGGGTTTTAATAAACCGTAGAGTGGCAGATTCCAGTCTGGGACTTAGCTGCAGGTACAGGAGGTCCCATCCAAAGCCTACAGATGTTGGCTAGGCGAAAGAACAGTAGTTTGTACCGTGGTGGTGACAGTGTGTGAGACAAAAGGGGTGGGTCATAGAGACATTCTGGAGGTGAATCTGACAGAACTCATACAGATGACTGTATCATGAAGAGGCACAAGTCAACAATGATGGCCAGGTTTTGGTCTTGGGCCACCAGCTGGCTGGTGATGCCTCTCCTCTCTCCCTGAGTCCCCCTGGAGGGGACTCAGGATGGTCAGGATGGATGAAGAGCAGGTTATGGTAAAGAGGATGAGTTCCGTTTGATTGACTTTGACTATGAGATGTTTTTGGGAAAGGGGTTGACATAGAAGTCTAGAGGTTAAGAGAGAACTCTGAGCAAACGACACAGAGGAGGCTCCAGAGGGAACCACCAGTTAGTGTAATGGCTATGTTGCTGGACTCCCATGTAGTCGACCGCGGTTCGCGTCCCAGCCCCGGTAGCTTAGAACTCACGCCGGGCATGTGTGCGTGCGTGCCCAAGATCCCGAGAGGAGAATGGAGGAGAAGGGATTGCGGTGTGACCATCCCCCCTGGGGGGGGGTGATTTCTCGCTTTCTGTCTCCATGTCTCTCTCTGTCTGTCTGGTGAGCGCACGCGCCCTATAGCAAAAACCTCTCCAAAAAAAAAAAAAAAGAATGGATGAACTCAGCTGGAGAGAGCTCACCAGCGAGGGAGAAGAGGTTCTAGGACAAAGTCCTGAGGAACATAATCTTAAAGGGTGAGCAGTGGAAGAGGAGCCAGGGAAGAAGACAAAGCAAGGCTGGCCAGAGACATATGTGGAAGACAGGTGTAGGCTCACAGAGACCAGGACGAATGTTTTTTAAAGGAAAGAACAACCAGCTATGTTGAATACTGCTGAGAGGCTTGACAAGATACTGAAAAATATGAGGTGGGTCTTCAAGAAGTTAATGAAAAATACATGTTACCAAAAAAAAAAAAAAATGCATGGGGGGGAACCAGCAGGTGGCGTGGTAGTTAAGGCGCTGGACACTCCCACGTGCCACCAGGTCCTGGACCTGGTGGCTTGCTTTCTCACTTTCTCTCTCTCTCTCTCCTTTTGTCAAATTAAAATAAAATAAATGAATAAATAAAATGAAATAATTAAAAAAAATAGATGAATGAGGGACCAGCAGGGGGCGTGGTGGTTAAGGGGCTGGACTGAGGTTTGAGTCCTAGACCTGGTGGCTTCTCTCTCTCTCTCGTCGAACTAAAATAAATAAATAAATAGATGAAGTTAAATAAATAATTTTTTACAAGAGAAAAAAAATGCATGGATTTCTTTTTTTTTAACACCAAAATGTTTCAATTCCACTTTCCATAAACTTTTTGAAGTCCCTTGTATCCACTGGGTTTATGGTTTATGGACAAGGTCATTGAGGACTTTGATTAAAGCCATTTGGGGAACCAGAGACCTTGTAGTTAAGGGAACTCGATCCTACATGACTGACCATGGTTTGAATCCCAGTCTTAACGGCTTGTGAAACTTCCCAGGTGCATGTGCATGGATGGCCTGAATCCCACCAAGATGGAGAAATAGAGAAGGGATTGCAATGTGACCACACACCACTGAGGCATGTTCCCTTCGCTCCCCATACACAAGCACCCTCTGGCAATTAAATAAAACCCACTTTGGGGGCCAGCAGGTGGCGTGGTGGTAAAGGGCTGGACTCTCACATGGTCAACCATTGTTTGAGTCCCGGAACTGGCGGCTTCCTTTCTCACTTTCTCTCTCTCCCCGTCTCTCTTTGGTCAAATTTAAAAAGTAAATAAATGAAGTTAAAAAAAAAAAAAAAAACACTTTGGAATGGGTTGAGAAGAAACGGAAATGTAAGTATGGGCAGTCATCACAAAATCTGATTTTGAAGAGGAAGGAGCAATAGGAGCAGTAGTGGGAAGAGAAATTGGAAGTTGAGGGTTTTCTTTTCTTTTCTTTTTCAGATTTTTACCATAGGGTACACGTACTCTCTGAAGAGAGACAGAACGAAAGAGAGAAAGCACCTCTCGAGGTGGATGGTCACACTACAATCCCTTCTCTCCCATTTTCCTTTCAGGATTCTGGGCAGGCAAGCACACGTGCCTGGCATGATTTTCCAGCCACAGGGTCCAGGATTTGGACCCTGGAGTCAATCATGTCCAGTGCTTTAACCACCACACCACCTGCTGGCTGAGGGAGGATTTTTTTTTTTTTTTTTTTTTTTTTTGGGCGCGTCTGCTCATCAGAAAGACAGAGACAGAGAGACAGAAAGCGAGAAATCACCCCCCAGGGGGGATGGCCACGCCGCAATCCCTTCTCCTCCATTCTCCTCTCGGGATCTTGGGCATGCATGCACATGTGCCCAGCGTGAGTTTAACCCAGGGGGTCCGTGATTCAAACCGCGGTTGACTACATGGGAGTCCAGCGACATAGCCATTATGCTGGTCCCAAAGGAGGATATTTTTAAGATGAGAGAGATGAGAATACGTAGGATGTCTGGCATTAGGTCTAGGAATAGCTTCAGTACCCATAATGAAAATCCTATGCGGTTGCCTTAGTCCATTCTGATTGGCTGTGCTGTCTTGGGCTGCCTACTGTCTCAACTCTGCTTTCTGTATTTCCTGTCTCCAAGAGAACTAGAACCTCCTCCTACTTGCCCTCTCAGGACCTCACAGGCTGGGTACCTGGGCAGACTCTAAAATCCTCACAGGGATTCAGTTTGTGGGATGGAGAGACCACCCCCTGTTCCACTGGGCAAAGACACTTGGAGGAGGGAAGTTGTTTTTTTTTTTTTTTTTTTTGGTGGTGGCAGGGGCACAATGACCCTTGTGTACAGGGTTTAAACATTTTATTTCCAGAAACTCAGGGAAGAAAGGAGAGAAATGCAGAAAACAAAGATATTTTCCCTCAAGTTTTGGATTTCAGAAGCTGCGTTCTGGCTGAGTGAAACATCTAAAAGATAATTGTGAGCAGTCTGCTTTTCTTGCTTTAAGAGCAGGTTCCTCAGGATTGGGAGAGGGAAGTCAGAGAGGAAAGAGAGTTGAAAGTTCATTTTTGTGAGCGGGAGAGACACACACACAGAGACCAAGCATGCATGCCCAATAGGGTCTTAGCACTGCCACCCACCACCAGCCTCTGCCAGCCCTGGGTACTCAGGGTGGTCCTCCAGTGCAAACTCAGAACCTTCCCGGAGGAGACTAGAGGAGGGAGTGTGGCATAACCATTCCCTCTGAGGGGCTGATTTCTCTTCCTCCCTTCTCTCTCTCTCTCTTATGAATGCATGCACCCTATAGCAAGGAAAAAAAAAGAAAAAAAAAAACAAAAAAAGAATGATAAACCCTATTGTGTAGGTGGCCCTAAGAATTAAGATAATACACATGAAAACCCTTCAATATTGTCAAGCATTACGCAAACATAAAGGGTCATTACTGATCTTTAAAAATTACACATACACACACATGTAATTCACCCTAGCAAAGAGGAGCATACATTTTTTGGTTCCTTTACAAACTGCCTCAGCCGAGCGGGTCACACCTGTGCTGGTCACGCTGGTTCTGATAAGCACACTTGCTCCCCTCTCCCGCTGGCTCATGATGGTTCTCTGCCAGGACCCATGTTTGCCTGGCGTTCTGCCCATGCGTGTTACAGTACATACAGAGATTTATTTACACACCAATGTCTTGGTACCCACATCTGATACCAGGGTGATGGGCAGGCTGTTTCTGTGGAGAGTAGAGATGGATTAAGTTTTATGGCCTTAACAGTTTTTTTTTTTTTTAGAGATTTTTGTTATTGGGCATGTGTGGTCATGGGAGAGATAGAAAGTGAGAAATCACCCCTCCCCCCCAGGGATGGCCACGCCTGAATCCTTTTTTCCCCCTTAATCCTTTCTTCTCCATTCTCCTCTTGGGATTTTGGGCATGCACGCACACACGCCTAGTGAATTGCAAGCCACTGGGTTCAGGACTAGAATTGCAGTCGGCCATGTAGGATCCAGCCCCTTAACCACTATGCCACCTGCTGGCTTTATGGCCTTAAATTTTAAGGATTATGGTGCTCACCACTACCCGTCATTAACAAAAGAAACATTCTAAATCATAAAATATTAATAAGACCACCTAAGCTCTATTTCATCTCATTATAACGATCCTGGTACTTTTTTGAAGCATCCAACTCTTGAAAAAGCTCTCTTGGGAGAAAATCGTGTTTACTATGCTGAGATACCCCCAGCTTTGTAAATCAGGAACGCGAAAAGGTCACGTTGGGCCACCAGATGCCTGGGTCCCGATGTTCCTCCAAATCCTGGCTATCCACACACGGAGCTCTGCACCAACGACGGACCACACATTTGGGTCGGGGCGGGTCAGAGGCAACGTTACTGCAATGGGTCAAATCCAAGATTCCGAGACACGTCAGGACAAGTTCAGAGAAGCCTAAGCAGCGAGGAGGGTCCACAGTCCGCAGAAGGGCAGCAGCGGGCAGGCCCAGTGAGACCCCGCCCAGGAGGCGGGGCCACGGGGGTGGAGCTAGAGAGGAGGGCGGGGCCGGGGGCAAACGAGGGGAGGGGCTAGACCCAAGGCGAAGCAGGCCTACTCTGGAGGGGAAAAAACTAGGGGAGGCGGCTCAAACGTGGGTGTAGGCTAGGGAAGGGGCGAGATTAGAGCAGGAGAGGATCCCGGTGAGGGCTGACATTGGTCAGGGACGAGGAGGTCGTCGAACAGGCTGAGGATAGGGCCTCATTAGTCGCTAGGGCAGGCCAGAGGACAGAGGGACGGGAGCGTGGCCATGGCTCAGGGGCGGAGCCAGGCCGGGAGGCGGAGCCGGAGCGGTCCTGGCCAGAGAGCCGTGGGTGGGCGAGGGCTCAGCCCAGCTGGCAGCCGCGGTGGCAATCGTTCAGAGTCGTTCCACGGCGGCCTGCAGGGGCTGCAGACCTAGGAAGTGCAGGGCCAAGGCGAGCAGGCCGAGGAGCAGCAGCCCGAGCAGCAGCCGCAGGAGCGTCGGTGTCGTGGAGCCGCGGGGCTGCCGGGTGGTGGACTTCACATATTGCTCTACTGCGTCCGCGAAGCTGAACTTGGCTGGCGCGTAGCCCAGCTGGGCGCGGGCCTTGGCGATCTGGAAGGTGTGCGTCACGGCCACGCTGTGCACCGGCGGGACAGGCGGGGCAGCCGAGGCCGCACTAGTGGCAGGAGAGCCTCCTCCACCTGGTTGTTTACTAAAAGGGATAAGAAGGCCGGGACTTCCCCTTCATCACAGAATTCAAAAAACCCAGGGCTGCGTCTTGCTCTTGAGATGCCCTCGTTAGGGCGATTTTCTTTCCTCTCTTCCTCTCTATTTTTCTAGAGAGCGCATCCTGCACGATGCTTTTTCTGCACCTCCCCCACAGCCCCGCTGAGTTCGCGCCCTATTCCACTCCTCCGTCCCTAGGAAGCAAAGATCCCATCTCTGCACTATCCTTCCCGCCTGCCCTGCTGATGGGACTGCGGAGGCCCCACACAGTCCTGGTCTCTGTTAGAAGAAGCTGAACGCCCTTCCCTGCCTGTGACCAGGGTGTGGCTGTCTGGGGAAAATGTCCTTTGGCTTCCTGTCCCCAGCCCTAGACGCACACGTCACACTCCTGCCGATTAAGTTTCCGTAAGACACGAATGCAATTGTGCAAAACTGATTGCTCTCCAGGGCCCAGTGGCCTGGGGTCCACCAGTGTCAAGGATAATAATGACAGCTATTGTTTATGGAACTCACTGTGCTTGGGCTAAATCTTTTCTATGCCTTATCTCATTTAATCCTCTGGGGTGGTACTAGCAGGTCTCCTCTTTGCATATTTGGAAATGGAAAGTCAGAGTTTAAGGGATTTGTAGGGGATCAAGGGGGAAGCCAGACTCTGGCCATGCTCCTTCCTGTAGTGCTGGGGCCTGCATTTCTTCCTCTTCCTGGCTGGGGTACTGGGGAAGAGTCCACCAGCTCTTTGGTTCTCCTACCTCATGGAACACCCCCTGGGGAGAACCCCTGGTCTTGGACACTTCACTGGGGGAAGGAGAGAGGCCAGTCCTTGTTTTTTTTTTTTTCTCTAGCTAGTAAGTTCAGGGCTTTGGGGAAGGCAGATATAGACTAATTCCAGCTGGCTAGTATTAGGAAAAAAAAAAGAGAGAGAGAGAGAGAACTTATTACAAATGGATACAGCTTTAAACTGCAGAAGCAGGATCCCAGCACACAGTATTCTGAGAGAGCAGGTTTGCATGTCACCTCCTTTGGGAAGCCTCCCTAGCTTCCTCAGAGTTGGCCTAAATGCCCCTCCTACAGGCTCTGAAGTTCCTCTTATTTTCCTCTGGTATAGCTCCTATCACTGGTGCTGAGTTGCTTAGTTTCTGGGCTGTCTTCCCTTTTGGACTGTGTGCTCCTTGGGGTAAAGACTTCTTCCCGGCATAGCTCAGCAGTATCTGGCGAATCACCGAATGAAAAGCTGCCGAGAAGGGACTGCGGCGTGACCATCCCCCCTGGGGAGTGATTTCTCGCTTTCTGTCTCTATGTCTCTGTCTGTCTGGCAAGCGCACGCGCCCTACAGTGAAAATCTCTCCAAAAAAAAAAAAAGCTGCCGAGAGGGCTGATTGTTGTGTTCCAGGCTGACCAGCAGAGGGCACTGGAGCCACGGGCGAGAACCTTACCCAAGGGAGGGCCCTTTGCCCCAGAGCTGAAGGAGGAAACCCTGAAGTTAGACCTGAGGGAAGGAGCCAAGTCCAATCACCATCAACCCCAACGCAGCAGCATCCTGGCAGCTATTACACGGATGTGATTCCTGACCCACTGGAGGAGCCTGTACTTAAGCTGGAAATCACTAGGTCTGGGTTTCTATCCCTGAAATACTTAAATGAGTGATCACGGGCTAGTTATTTCCATGTCTCATTTCTCATCCTAAACTCAGATAAGACTCTACGACCTGGCGTAGCAGTGGCGACTAAATGAGAGGAAGCACAGGGCCTGGCGTGTGCCACTCAGCGGACTCCGCCCTCGCCATTTCTCTCTCTCCTCTCCTTGCCTGTTATCCAGCAAGTTATCCAGCACCAGACTCGGGGTGGCTAAACTCAGCATGGGGTGACCTTGGGCGAGGCACGAATTTCTCTAATGCTCAGTTTCTCACCATACAATGGGAATCATAATCTTTTTTGCCCTTTCGAATTTAGCAGCACAGAGAACATCAGAGGGAACGAAAAGAGAGAGTAGACAGGAAGGTTTTGGAAATCCAATAAGCCCAAACACCACCTATTGGTTTAGTGTTTAAAAAAAAAAGTCTGGTGATTCAAACATCCTCTATCTTTAACTGTGTAAGCTAAGGAAATATAAAACTGCATTGCAGGATTATTTGAGAAGAGTATTCTGGACACAACAGGCACTAAGTATTTATATTCATAGTTCAATCAGCGTGAACTATGAGCCTAAAACTACCAGGCTCTGTGGGTGTGTGCATGAGAGAGAGAGAGAGAAAGAGAGAGAGAGAGAGAAAGAGAAAAAGAGTGTGTGTGCTTAGAGCTGGTGGGGTTGGTGGTGTTCAAAAACGTGTCATGGACCTTGCCTATGAGAGCTTCCAGTCTGGCTGGAAGGATAAGCTGCTTATGAAGGAATAACATTGATGAGGGTTAGGCCTGGAGCCATCACATTTCAGACAGGGGGTGTAGCCGCTGCAGACGCCCAGAGGTGGGGATGACTATAAAGCAGGTAACCCCAGATTCAAGTCCACGGGGAAGGTTCCCAGGCTGTGGACTAGCATTAGGTCATGGTGTCTCAGGGGTGAGGGTGGCGGCAGTGGGGTGTGGAGAAGGAGCAGGACATGGAAGTGGAAGCCGTGCCATACCTCGCTCCGGGTGAGCAGCGGTGGGATGCTACAGATGGGCCTCAGGGCCAGATGCAGATGCTCCATCACTGTGGCTGTGGGAGAGAGCACCAGTGACTGGGGGACCTTGCCTCCTGCAAAGTCCAGCGAGGCCCTTGGGGCCTGACTTGCTTTGCTGTAGGACTCACTGTGCAAGCCATTGGGTTCCTTTAAATCAGCAGACACCCTGGGGTGCCTCGTTTAGCTGTGAAATATGTCACAAGTCACCTTTAGTGCTAACTGAAGTTTTAAAATAAATATGACCAGGTTCAAATTCATGTTTATGATGTTACTTGCTCTTGCTCTCTGTCTCACTTCTATTTCAAGGTGCTCCCCTGAGCAGGAAGAGAGCGGTAAAGCAATGGTTCTCAATGCATGCCACACGCTGGGCCCTGCGAAAGAAATACGAACGCTTTCCTCCCAGCCCCTTCCCACTGATCCTGGTGGAATTCATCTGGGGTGTGACTGAGTCTTTTTCCATTTTAAATGCTTCCAGGTGGGTCTAATGTGCAGCAGGGTTGAGAAGCACCAAACGTGGATGTGTACACAGTCTTCTCAAAGTGTCGTTACCCACGGTTGGGGGTCAGGAGGGCCAACTGGCGTGGTCATGCTGTGTGTGAAACATCCCCCAAGTATGTCTGGTGAACAAACGTTTGTAAACCCCAGCTTTCAATGGCAAGCATCACAATGCATTTAAAATACAGCCAAGGGAACAGCAGTTGGCATAATGGCTATGTCACTGGACTCCCATGTAGTCAACTGTGGTTCAAGTCCCGGGCCCAGTGGCTTAAACTCAAATTGGGTGTGTATGCGTGCGTGCCCAAGATCCCAAGAGGAGAATGGAGGAGAAGGGATTGCAGCGTGGCCATCCCTCCGGGGAGTGATTTCTTGCTTTCTGTCTCTCTTTCTGGTGAGTGCACGCACCCTATAACAAAAGCCACTCCAAAAAATAAACAGACAAAAAGCAGCCGATCCAGCCAAGGAGTGCCAGGAACAGTTATTTGAGACTCAAGGCCCACCTGTCCCCTCAGGCTGATGGCTTCCAGCATTCCAGCAGAGGGATGCTAGAGGAGTGGGGGTGAAGGGAACACCAGGCCACACTGTGGCGGAGGAGGAGGAGAGCAGACTGACCTTCCATAGAGGAGAAACAGGTCAAAATGGAGCCTTCACACATCAAAAAGTGGCTTTCAGGCTGACTCTGAGGGACAGGACAGCTCTAGGACTCCTCCTTTCAGCTGGCATGAAGTCTGCCAGCACAGGCCACAGGAAGACAGCCAAGCCTGGGGGTGAATTCTGCCTCTCCCACTTTGTCAAGTGACACCTTAGGCAGGTCGCTTACCTTTCAGAGCCTCAGTCACTCCATGGTTAGAATGGGCCCAATCACATCCACCATGCATGTGGGACAGGGTTTACACAGGGCCGGGACTCGGGGAAGGGAGAGAGGTGCCCAGGGTTACAAGTTAAGGAAGTACGAGCTCCTCCAGCCGTGCAAGCCCAAGTCAGGCCCGGAGCACCTGCACTGCCTCCTCGAAGCCTGTGGCCTGTGCTTCACTCGCCTCATCCTAGCCCCCGGTCCTGGCTTCCAAATGCAGCAATGCACGGACACCCGGCACTCGGAGGGCTTTAATCCACACACTCCTCTCCTTACCTGTCAGGTAAACCCAGGAAGTAGGCACCTGGATCCAGGGCTGGCTGTAGCCCAGCTTCTCAAACTGCAAGGAAACATGGCCTGAGATGAGACCAGGTCGCTCCAGGGCAGGTGTGGAGAGGCTGCATGCTCCCTCTACTCAGGGCCAGCAGAGGTACCTCGCAGCCCCTCGCCCACCAGCCCAAGGGAGGCAGACCCTGAAGCCCGTTCTGAGCCTGTGCTAGGCTGGAACTGAAACTCCCACCTTGAGCTGGAAAACTCCAGGAGGAATTGCAAGCAGGGGCTGACCTTTTACCTCAGGGTCATTCACATCATCTAGTTATTACTCACGTCTGCCTATACCTAAAGACACTACGAGTCACTGATTTTTCTAGAATGGCTTTTTCCGCTATTAAAGAGAACAGTGTGCAGAGGGTGGTAGGGGAAGCGGGAGCTGGGCTGGCACAGACTGAATGGAGCTCTCCCTTGCACAAACACCGTCCAGGTCAGACGGACAGACAATACAGGGGTTGGCAGGACGTGCAGAAACTGGACCCCTCTTACCCTGGGGCTCAGGTGTGAACTGGAGCAGTCACCCTGGAAAACTGGCTGTTCTTCAGAAAAGGTTAAACCTAGAGCTACCGTAAAACCAGGCAATTCCCGAGGAAGTGAAAACACATGTCCACACAGACATAGGCATACATGTTCAGGGCAGCACTGTTCATAATACCCCAAAGTAAAAAAACCCACATTTCTTCTTTAAGGATTTAATTAATTAATTTAATTTGCTAAAGGGCATGTGCACTCATCAGAGAGAGACAGAGACAGAGACAGAGAGAGAGGGAAAGTGAGAAAGCAAGCTGTCAGGTCCAGGACTTGAACCACGGTTAATCATGTGGTAGTTCAGCACTTCAACCACCATGCCACCTGCTAGCCCCTATTTTTAAAAAAATATTTATTTATTATTAGTATGGTTATTATTATTTAAATTTGCTACAGGACACATGCACTCACCAGAGACAGAGAGAAAGTGGGACCAGCAGGTGGCGTGGTGGCTAAGGTGCTGGACACTCCCACATGGCTGACCACGGTTCGAGTCCTGGTCCTGGTGGCTTGCTTTCTCAGTTTCCCTCTCTCTTTCTTTCTCTCTCTGTGTCTTTCTCTGCTCAAATTAAGAATAAATGAATAAATAATTAAATAAAAAAGTAATTATTAAAAAAAAAAAAAAGAAAGTGAGAAAGCAAGTCTCCAGGTCTGGGATTCAAACTGCAGTTGGCTATGTGGGAGTCCAATGCTTTAACCACTAAGCCATGGGCTGGCTCCCAAAAAAACCAAATTTCTATCAGCTGATGGATGGATAAAACAAAATTCAGTACCTCCATAGAATGGAATAATTTTTGGCAACAAAAAAGAATGAAGTCAGACTGGCACTGTGGTTAAGGGAGATGGATCCCATATGGCTGACCATGGTTTGAGTCCTGGCCCTGGAAGCTTGAAAAACACTGGTGTGTGTACGTGCCCCAAATCCCAACAGGATGGAGAGAAGGGACAGTGGTGTGACATGCCCCAGCGGGGGGCACTTTCTTCTCTCTTTGACTCCCTCTGACAAGTGCACATGCCCTCTGGGAATAATGCTACTACTAAAGGAACGAAATACTGACATGATACATGCTACCGTATGGACGAACCTTGAAGATTAAGTAGTAGAAGCCAAACACGAAAGCTCACACGTTCTATGAGTCCCTTTATATGAAATGTCCAGAATAGGCAAATCCATAGAGACAGCAAGTGGATTAGTGGTTGCCGGGGGCTGGCAGGGAGCGGGTGGGGTAAAGGGTGGTGACTGATAAAGAGTCCAGGCTTTTATTTTGTTTTATTGAGGATAATGAACTGTTCTAAAATTAAGTGCTGGTGGCACAGCTCAGCGAATAAACTAAAAACCATTGAAGTGTATGCTTTCAATTCTGTGGTATGTAAATGATATCTCAATAAAACTTATTTAAACAAAACAAAACCTCTGTATGGGGTGCAAGAGCTGGAGGAAAAGGCAGCTTCTCTGTGGGTTTCTTGCTGCTGTCTGGAGAGCAACTCTGAGGAGGGGACATGTGAGCCCTGGGGATGGGGCGCCAGGCCAGGGTTTCTGGTCTACCTACCCCTTGCAGGCAGGCCTGGCCCGAAGGAGGAGTCTGTGGGCTGCCCAGAGAGGAGGCCGGTGCTTTCAAGTGGCCACATTACAGGAGGAGCCATGGCCTCCCTCCGGGCTTTACTCTACCCTCTAAATCCTCCTTCAGACCTCAACACATGCTATGGTGGGTCACACGCGAAGACCACAGGGCTTGATGCCAACGTTAGTGGGTAGCAGGTCTGAATTGAGGCAAATGGCGGGAGCCCACCCCCACCCCAAATCAGCCACAACCCAGCTCCAGGCAGTGTCAACGTTGTCCGTGAACGCCGTTGCCAGAGCTGGGAATTAATGTGAAATTTTCTTGTTTTGGAAAAAGAAGAAAATGACAGGGAGAGAAGATGGGGATCCCAGGTCTCAGTTGGGGTGAGGGTGGGTGTCTGGGCACCTACCAGTGGGGCCATCCACTCAAAGAGGTTGACGCTCTCGCCGTCGTTGATGTAGTATGCCTGCCCACTCTGATGGGGACATGAGGGAGGGGACGGTCAGCATCTGCCCTCCGGCTGGGCCCCACATCGCAGATGGCTCCCACCAGCAGCTCCAACCCTTTTTCTTTTCAACAGCCCCTAGGCCTAGGGAGAGACCTGGAAGATTCCCTGTGCATTTTAGGATCACTCCCCTGACTTGCTGTATGACCCTGAGAGGGTCACTTAATCCTCTGTACCTCAGTTTCTTCACTGAGAAACGGGAAGACAATAAAGGGCTCTCCCTCCTTGAGCTGCTGTGAAGGTTAAATGGAACAAGAGACTTCAAAAAGTTCACAGAAAAATAAACTTAAAGGTTATTTTGACACCCAAATTTTTCAAAATTCATGTGTCGTTTTTCATAATACTCATTTTTCATGAACTTTTTGGAGAGCCCCTGTATAAGTCAAATGCTTAGGGCTTGGTGCCTGTTATTCAGGAGCAGCAGCACCTGGCTCAGTCACTGCCAAGTGCTAATAATCACCCGCATCCCCCAGTGCCCGGCCTCCTGAGCTGACAGTCCAGCCAGGCACCCCAAGGTGGGGAGTACTCTTGTGTGGGGCTGGGAATCCCCCAGGCATGGTCACCCTGCCTGTATCCTGGGGGCAGGTGGGCGGGGGCACCGCAGGAGACTCACGGCCACGTAGCCCTTGGCTGCTGTGAGGGCCTCGGCGGCCAGCAGGTGTGCCTGCACCAGGTTACGCACGTGGACCCAATTCATCCGCGTCCTGCGGTCCCCGAACCGGAACATGAGCAGCCTCCTTTTGATGTGACCCTGGTGGAGGGGGAGGGTGACAGAGATACGGTCTAGCCGGAGGGCCTTCACATCTGTGTGCTGATAGCTGGAGGCTGGACCCCTCTGCCCCAGATGCTCATATCCAACTTCTCTATGACATTGACACTTGGTCGTGTGACAGACAACTTCGGTGACACCTTCAACTTTCCCTTCTCTTGCACCCCCACCCAACTCCTCCACAGATTCAGTTGGTTCAACTGTTAAAATCTGTCTGCAGTGCGACCACTTCCCACCAGTCCGGCCACCACAGCAGTGCCCTCACCGAGCCCCGTCCCGCCTCCTCTCCGGTGCACCCTCAATCCTTGTGGTCTGTCCTCTGCCCAGCGCAGAGGATCCTTCCTAGTCCTAAGTCAGATCTGGCTCTCTCCAGCTCAGAACTTTCCAGGGTGTCCAGGAGGAAAGCTACAACCCTGACAATGGCCAGTGTTATGATTAAGATAATAGCTTGTTCCCCAAAGGTTTGTATTTTGAAACTTGGCCTCAGTGGGTGGTGATTGAGTATCCCCCAAAAGTTCACATGTTGGGACTTGGTGGTACTGGAAGGAGGAAACTCAATCCTCTCATGGTGTCCCAGAGTGGGGTCTTTGGGTGTGGTAAGTCATTGGGAGGGGACCCCCATGATTGAGTTCTGGTGTGTAGGTGAGGTGAGGAGGTGAAGCTGGCACAGCCCACACGCACACAGCCCAGAACAAGAAGACATCTATGGACAGTTATTCTACTCAAGGTCCTGCCTGCTGCCATCCCCTCTGGGGGGTGATTTCTCACTTTCTGTCTCTCTGTCTCCCTGTCTTTCTGACCAGTGCATGCGCCCTATAGCAAAAACCTCTCAAAAAAACAAACAAACAAAAAAAGAGTTAAGAGAGCCAGATTCCATGTGGCTGACTGCAGTTGAACCCTGGCTCTGGTAGCTTGAAGAGCATACTGGGCACGGGTGTGTGCCCCAAATCTCAATGGGATGGAGAAATGGAGGAGAAGGGATTGTGGTGTGATCATGCCCTATGAGTGGGGTGCTTTCTCCTCTCTCTCCGGTGAGTGCACACATTCTCTGGCAAAAAAATACAATAAGATAAAATATAATAAGACATACAGCTTCAGCAGAGGAAAGTTTTTTTTTTTTTTTTTTTTTTTAAGAATTTTTTTTTTTT
>NW_006198035.1:461090-468398 GCF_000334495.1 Tupaia belangeri chinensis
CCATCCCCCCTGGGGGGTGATTTCTCGCTTTCTGTCTCTATGTCTCTCTCTGTCTGTCTGGCGAGCGCACACGCCCTATAGCGAAAATCTCTCCAAAAAGAAAAAAAAAAAGAATTATTTATTTATTGGGACCAGTAGTTAGTGTAATGACTATGTCACTGGACTCCCACGTAGTCGGCCACAGTTTGAGTCCTGAACCTGGTGGCCTAAACTCACGCTGGGCGTGTGTGTGTGTGTGTGTGTCCAAGATTCCGAGAGGAGAATGGGGAAGAAGGGATTGTGGTGTGGCCATCCCTGCTGGGGTGTGATTTCTCGTTTTCTGTCTCTCTGTCTGTCTTTCTGGCATGCGCATGCGACCTATAGCAAAAACCTTCCCCCCACCAAAAAAAAATTTATTTATTTCATTCCATTTGTTATTAATTTTTAATTTGACGAGAGAGAGAGAGAGAGAGAAAGGGAAAGTGAGAAAGCAAGCTGCCAGGTCTGGAGCTCAAACCGTGGTTGGCCATGTGGGAATCCAGCACCTTTAACCACTGTGGCACCTGCTGGCCCCAGAGGAAAGTTTTGAAACTGCAGCTTAGAGCATCGCTCCCCTGATAACGCCCCATGGCTCTCATAACCTTGCATGATCAGACTGGATCTGGCCACAGGGACTTCCTGCAATTTCCTAACCCACCATGGTCTTTCTCGTTTCCAGGATTGTACCTAAGCTCCCTCCTCCATTTAGATGACCTTTTCTCTACCATCCTTTTTCTTTTGTAGTTCCTGTTTCTCTTTCCAAACAGCACAGACATCACCTTCTCCAGGAAGCCCTTCAAGGTTTCCCCTGCCAAGCCTAACTTCTCATGCTTCCCTCTACATGGCCCTTCCCCTTACCACACTGAAGCTGTTGACTATGGGTCTAGCTCCCTGACCAGCTGTGGAAACTCGAGGACAGCGCCCAGAGTCACCTGTAGCTGTGTTGCTGGCACCCAGTTTTCTCTAGAGAAGTTTTTCTACATGAAGACTTTTGTGCTGGTGGGAGAAGATGAACCATCCAGTCCTCAGGAAGCCGAGGTATGAATGGGGGCAAAAGGCTCCCTCTGTCTCTTTGGGGTCACACCTCCATGTCCCCCCACCCATGCCTGGACCTGACTGGCATACACTGAGACCTGCTCCTGGTAGGCCTGAGGGGGCCATGGACTGGTGGGGGAAGGGGCACCTCCCAGAACTGAGGGTCCCAGGCTTGGGATGCTCTGCCTCCACACTGATGCAGAGACCATGGGCCGGGAGGACCCAGTCAGCATGCACATCAGCCTCTCTGCCTCTCCTGGAAGGCCGGACGACATACCGCCACACGGGGCAGGTGCCTCTGCTCTTCAGGGCCGTAGATCCCCGGAGGCCGGAGCACACACGTCCGAAGAGTGCCACCTCCTAGGATACAGGGGAGGGTAGTCAGGGGCCTGGGGAGCAGCAGGCCATCTGCATCTCTCGGTCCTAACCTGGACAGTTAGGCGGCAAGGCTAGCCTTTGGGGTGTCCTCAGTCCTTGAGTTATTCTCTCAGTCAGTTAGTCATTTAGGAAGCACTGCTCAGAGTCCACCCCACCCCCCCATCGCTGGGTTCTGAGACGGATACCGTGAAGAATATAAGGATGCCTAAGAAATGGTCCCTGTCCCCACAGTGCTCCGGAGGCAAGTCCTAGATGTGAATACCTGCACGGTCCCTGAATTAACAAGCCCCTGACAGGTGATCCGCTTTGACTCTCAGAGTCTGACTCGGCTCATTTGACAGAGGCGCCCAGACCCACACTCCCTCATGCCCACCGCTCTTGTTCTTCCCTTCCTGATCATCAGTTACGTAGGACCACGCTCACTCTCAGAGCGGTCCCGCTGTGTTCCTCGTGCACTGAGGATTTTTCCCTTCAAGGCAACCCTGTGAGGTGGGAGCCGTTACTATTGCTGTTTTACAGATGAGAGAACCAGGGTTCAGAGACGGGCTCTGCTTACGGCCACACAGCTCGGCATGGTGGAGCAGAGAGGAGACCAAGGGGCACCCCTTTCCATGAATACTGCTGCTTCTCAGGAAGCAAGACTAACAGCAGACTTTGGCTTTTGGCCTCTCTGCCTTGGTTTCCTCATCTGGAAAACAGGTGCCTTGTAAGCAATGGTGGCTGTCTTTTTCTAATTTATTGATTTTGTTTATTTATCACTCGTATTTTCTAATTTGCTATAGGGCATGTGTGCTCACCAGAGAGAGACGGGGGGTAGGAGGGTGAGAGGGAGTGAGAAATCCAGCTGCCAAGTCCAGAACTCCAACTGCAGTCAGCCATGTGGGGGGTCCAGTGCCTTGACCACCATGCCACCTGCTGGCCCCAATGGTGACTGCTTCAGTTTCCAGATAATCCGTGGAGAAAGGAAAGGGCTGGAGCCTCCACATGAAAGCCTGAACGTCCGTTCTGCTCTCCCTGGTTTCTCTCAGCAGAGAACCCAGGCCATGATAGAGCCCCCACGAGGGGGCCCCATCAGTGAATGTATCTCCCCTCCTTAAGTCTTGGGAATACAGCTTGTGGGGCTGCCACAGATGACTCTTTTAAGTCCTGTCTTTAAGAACACCTACAAAATTTCCAGTTTATTCCCATAATTCATGTGTGTTTAGGATTTTTAAAAGGTATTTAAAATGTCTTATTTTGGGGGTCAGGAGATGGCATAGTGGTTACATCACCGGACTCCCACATGGCCAACAGTGGTTCGTGTCCTGGACTGGGTGGCTTAAAACTCACGCAGGGTATGTGTGTGAGCTTGCCCAAGAACCTGGGAAGAAAATGGAGAAGGGATTGCAGCGTGGCCATGCCCCAGGGGGTGATTTCTTAATTTCCCTTTCACTGTCTCTATCTTTCTCTGGCAAGCACACCCACCCCAAGGCAAAAACCTCTAAATAAATAAATAATAAAATGACTTATTTTGTAGGTTAATTGACTCCCAGCCCCAACTCCTTAACTGACCTAGAGTCTCCCGGGACAGCTTCCTTCCTGTCCACTGCTACTCCAGTGCCCAGGGGACTGCCCCTCCCCCGCCACCCTCTCCACAGGAAGTCCCATCTAGACTGTACCCTGTGCCTAACAGGGCACCCTTTGGGGAGCCCCCCACATCTGTAGGAGGTCTTAGGGGAGAAGTCACTCTAGAAGGTGGTCATAGGACATTCTCACCCAGGAGTAACTCTCAACATCATTGACACCAGGACCTAGAATCCGGAAGCAGCCTTGACCCTGTCCTTTCTAAGTTCTGGTAGTCATTTTTCTGGAACTGTTTTCCAGAAGTGATCCCCCATCTTTTAAGTATAAGTTTCCTTTTCCCCATAGATTAGCCAAGGCCTGTGTCCCCAAGTCATGAGTAAACACCTTAACTGTTCCATCCTCCAACGCCCCTCCTAAACACCAAGTCCCACTGCACTGCTGTAGGTTAAAGGGGGACCCCAAAAGGTAGGCCCACACCCCAGAACCTGTGACTATGACCTTATTTGGAACATGAGTCTTTGCAGATGTGACTAAGTTAAGATCATCCTGGTATCCAGGCAGCCCTAAGGCCGGTGACAGAAGTCCTTATGAGAGTCAAAAAGACAAAGGGGAGGAGAAGGCCATGTGAAGACGAGGCAGCCACAAGTCCGGGAATGCCTAAGGCTGCCAGAAGTTGGGAGAGACAAGGCAGGATTCTCCCAGGGGCTTCCGGGGGGCAGGCAGCCTAACTGACATCTTCACTTCAGGCTTCTGGCCTCCAGCATGGTAGGAAAGACACTTCTATTTTTTAAAAACAATATTTTATAGTCTATTTATTTATTTACTTTTAAAGTTCACTATAGAGCATGTGTGCTTGCCAGAGAGAGAGAAAGAGAGGGAAAGTGAGCCATTTATCCCCTGAGGGGATGGCCATGCTGCAATCCCTTTTCCTCCATTCTCCTTTTGGGATTTTGGATGTGCACATGCACACACACACACACACACACAGAGGCCTGGCCTAGCGTGTTTTCAAGCCACCGAGTCCAGGACTTGAACTGTGCAGTCAGCCATGTGGGATCTAGCCACCTTAACCTCTACACCACCTCCCTCTCGTTTTAAGCCATCACATTTGTGGTAATTTGTCATGGCAGACACAGGACACTAATACCCAGAGATGGGACGACACAACCACAGTCCTCTGTACCTGGTCCAGGGCCGTCCAAGTTAGAGAGACAGTGTCGGGGACCGGCTCGGAGAGTAGGGAGTGGAAACCACTCAGGGTGACCAGGCTGGCCTCCTGGAAGGCACGTATCAGGTGAGCTTTTGTAAACGGCCTGCGGCTAATTTTAACTCCAGGTCACCTGGCCAGGTGGGGGAGGTCGGACTGCAGCTGATGTTGGTGGCGGGCAGCCACATCACAGAGGGAGGGGCTGGGCCAAGGTATCCATGACTCTCTTGACCATGAAAAGCTGGGGACACTCATATAAATAATTCTCAGCCAGAGGATTAAGTGTCTGGCATGTAGCCTGCTGGTCTGGCCAGAGAAAGCTCCGGGTAGAGAAGAGAATTCGACTGCACAGGGCGAAACCCCTGGGGAAACAGCTGGACGCTCCCACTGGGCCCTAGGGTCCAGGACTGTCTGGCCAGGGTGATAGGGGGAGGATTTTAGGGGGAAAAAAGCCCATGCTTAGGGACCTACTCAGGTGTTAAGACTCCCCTGGGGTCAAATTCCACCTGTACCAACTAATACTTGTGTGACCTTGGGCTATATCAGTTAATCAATCTCAGTTTTCTTACTCGAAACTGAGGATTATAATTTCAAACATCCCTTGCTCTCCAAATCCTATTGGCTCCCAAATTTAGAACTGGATATGAATATCATCAGGAAGAAATTTACCTGAGGGCTGGCTCCATGGCCTGGTGGTTAAGGGAGTCAGGAGCCAGATTCCGTGTGTGTGCCTCAAATCCTGACAGGATAGAGGAAGGGAGTAGAGACTGCAGCGTGACCACGCCCCTTGGTGCCTTCTTCCTCCTCCTCTGGTGAGCACATGTGCCCTCTGGCAATTATTTATTTTTTTTGGAGAGATTATTTTTTGTTATAGGGCGCGTGCGCCCGCCAGACAGAAAGACAGAAAGCGAGAAATCACCCCCCAGGGGGGATGGCCACGCTGCAATCCCTTCTCCTCCATTCTCCTCTTGGGATCTTGGGCACGCACGCACACGCGCCCGGCCTGAGTTTTAAGCCACCGGGTCTGGGACAGGAGCCCCGGTTGACTACATGGGAGTCCAGCGACATAGCCATTCCGCTAACTGCTGGTCCCAGGCAACATTTTTGAAAAAAGAAAACAGGGTCCAACAGGTGGTGTGGTGGTTAAGGTACTGGACTCCCACAAGGCTGACCACAGTTTGATTCTCAGAGCTGGCAGCTTGAAAATCACTCAGGGTATGTGTGTGTGTGTGTGCCCAGAATCCCAAGGAAAGAATGGAGGAGAACGGATTGTGGCATGGCCATCGCCCTTCAATAACTGCAGACTGTTCATATTCCGTTTTTCTTTATAACCAGAAGAGGCAATATAATAGGACGGCCATGACAGATTTTTCTGGGAAGTCACTGAAGGTCAAGCTGCGGGGCCTCTCCCTTGCACGGCCTTTCTCATTCCATATTAGGTGTTCTACTTGTTTATCTAAAGAGGACCCCTGAAACTGGATCCACTTATATGCAGCAGAAAAAAGAGCTACACTTGGGTTAGGCCAGTTTTTTCCCCACCAGATGCAAGCAACATGAAGGTAGAGTCTGGGCTCGCCTTCTTCTGGCTGTACCCCTGGTGGGGAGCTGGCACATTCCAGGGTCTGGATCTGCTGAACAGTAAGTGGTCTTGGCCCTGGGAACTGCCCTTTGGAAAGCAGTCAGGCCTCAGACAACATAAGAGGACTTCAGAAAGTCTGTGGAAAAATGGATTTAAGCAATGAGTTTATTTTGGTGCAAAACACTTGAAATCCATTCACGGACTTTTCCCATAATATATTTTCCACAAACTTTTTGAAGACTTCGCGTATGAGCTAAAAACCAAACCACACCTGTATTTCGGGAGGCTGCAGCAGGCAGGCACGTTGGTGCGAGCAAGGCCCCAGGATACTCACCCGGTAGAGGCATCCCATTGGCCATGAGGGTCAGCTGGTCGGCAATGGCTTTGGTCCGTGAGTAGTGGTCCATGTGCTGTCAGAGGACAGGGAGAACAGAGCCACCAGATGGGGTCAGCGACGCGGTCAGCAGTGCCTACCCAGTCAGCCCAGCCCCAGGCCGCACCCTCCCTTCAGACCACAGGGTTTGGATTCTGGGCACACCCACTGGGAAATGGTCAGGCCCTGAAGCTGCCACCCTCTTCTCCTTCTGGAAGGGAGGACAATGTGGCTCCTTCCAGAACTACAGGAACAGAGGAGCCCTGGGCTCAGAGCTGTAAGACAACCAGGGAGCTCCTGTCAGGCCCACATGCCTGCCCGGCCATGCCGATGCTGGACACGCGTAGGATGAATTATTGATGTCAGTCGTCAGTGTTCACATGGTGTTTTCACATCCCTCATCTCGTTTCCTGCTCTCCACAGCCCCACGGTGATGGTGTTGGTATGTCCAGAGGAGGGAGGACACAGAGGCTCAGAGCAGGAACGTGACTGGCTCAGAGTCACATGGGGAGAAAGTGGCCAGGGTGGAGATCAAGGCCAGGTCTGTATGATTTCCAAGTCCTGCTGCTGACATGGCCAGTGAACACTGGACAAGGCTTGTACCACCCAGTCTGGGGGCCCTTCCTGCTGGGACTCTCCCTGAGTTGTGAGGCTGATTCTGGTTCTACCCAGCCCTACCCTTTGGGCTGTGGGGTTCAGGTCCACCGGCCCCACCCACCTCTCCTGGAAGTCAGGTACCTTCTCTAGTGGGAAATACGGCACAGAGTCCTCATCGCCCTGCTCTATGGGCTTCCCGCCGAATGCGACGTTGACGGTGCTGGTGTAGACGAGCCTTGGAACCCGCCGGCGGACACAGACTGCGGTGACAGGTGCATACAGCAACCACCATGTATACACACAGAGAGAGACACACACACAGGCCAAATGTGAGCAGGGCATTGGCTGAGGAGGTGCCCACAGGGCCTTCCGCAGGCAAACCCACCAATCTCTACCCATCTCTGACACACATCCTGGCCCTCAGGACTCTCGGCATCCAGAGCTGCTTAACTTGAGGTACATGTCAAATTGCTGCTGCATGGACCCCTGGGGGCAGGCCTGCTCACGCTTCCTTCTCAATGCGGCTTTTCCCCCTGAGATACTTGCCAGGGCCAGATC
>NW_006198035.1:468815-478826 GCF_000334495.1 Tupaia belangeri chinensis
GGGCCAGATCGAAAGAAAGTCTAACTCAATGAGGGCACAGGGAAAAAGAAAACAAAAACAAAAACAAAAAAAACCCCACTCTGTAATCAGAGAGGAAAACGGGATACAGGACAAGGCCAGACATATCCAGAAAGCCCAGAAATGGGTCTTCACTTTTGGTGCTTCAGCAACTTTTCCTACTCCCAACCCTAAGCCCTGAGTGCCAGCTAGGCTCCCTGTGTCCCCAGACTCAGAGGCCATGCTGACACAGTGCACACCAGCCCTGGGTGGGTCCACAGGACAAGAAGGATGTGCTGCCCACAGGCCCTCTACTGGAGTAGGCAAGGGAGGGCTGGAGGGTCCCACCTCCATCCCCAAACCCTGCCCCCAGGAGCTGGGCCTGTGGCAGGATAGAGGAGAGAAGGCGGAAACACACAGCAGGTCACACTTAGCTCCGAGCGCCTACCATCAATCACTAGTTTGGTGCCTCCGACATTTATAGACTCAATCTGCTCTTTTTGCAGCTAAAAGAAAGGAAGTGAGAAAGTCACGGTGCTGTCTCAGGCCTTCACTGAGCTAGAAGGCTGGGCCTGGGGTCACGCAAGATGGGGGTGGCACAATGTCCAGCTCAGGGCAGGGATCCCGAGATCCACAGGCAGTAGGGTGTCCAGCTGTGCCACCACCTCCCTGGATGACCATCTGGCCTTCAATTCCCTCATCTGTAAAGTGAGGCTGACCCTTTGGGAGATTGGCTGGAGTGAATAAGTCTCATGGGAAGACCTGGTGCAGTACTTGGCCCAGAAGAGGGACTCAAAACAAGTTAGATTATTTTCCTGCTTTCAGCCTCAGTTTTCTTTTCTGGAAGATGGACATAATAATACCAAACATGCCCTGGCGAGGGGCTGGGTGTGAAAAACAAAAACAACTGGTCTGCAGCGAGAGCTTCTTATGTACCAGGGACAACGTGAGAGCTTTATGATCCTTGATCTCATTTAATCTCATTTAAACACTGGGAGATGGGGCCTACATTTATTTTAAACTATATTCTTGGTGTGGTTGTTTGTTTAAGCAGGTAGTATAGCTCAAGGTTAGAAATGATACAAACAGTAAAAAGCATACAGATGATCTTGACTTTTGAAGGAGTTACATCTTGATGAATTCCTCATTAGGTTGAAACTATTACAAGTTGAAATGCATTTAACAAACCTAACCTACAAAACATTAGCCTTGTCTACATTAAATGTCCTCAGGGACGAAGTCAAATTGTCCTTGTTTGTAGAGGACGTGATCTTAATATAGAAAACCCTAGGAAGCAGCAGATAGCATAACGGTTACGTCGCTGGACTCCCATGCAGTTGGCCACAGTATGAGTCCTGGACCTGGTGGCTTAAAATTCACGTCGAGTGTGTGTGTGTGTGTGTGTGTGTGTGTGTGTGTGTGTGTGTGCATGCCCAAAGGAGATGGGAAAATAAGGGATTGTGGCAATAGTTACCCCTCTGGATGATTTCTCACTTTTTGTCTCTGTCTCTCCAGTGAATGCACGTGTCCTATATAAAAAATCTCTTGAAAAAAAGAAAAAAGAAAAGAAGATCCTAGGTAAAAAATCTCTTGGAAAAAAAGAAAAAAGAAAAGAAGATCCTAGGAAATAACAGATGGTATAACGATTACATTGCTGGACTTCTATGTCAACTGTGGTTCAAGTCCCAGATCCAGTGGCTTGAAATTCATGCCATGTATGTATGTGTGTGTGTGTGTGTGTGTGTGTGTGTGTGTGTGTGTGCATGCACCCAAGATCCTGACAAGAGAATGGAGGAAAAGGGACTGCAGTGTGGACCCCCCTCCACCCACACACACACACAGAGGGTGATTTCTTGCTTTCTGTCTCTCTGTTTCTCTGGCGCCCCACAGAGGGAGATTTCTTGCTTTCTCTCTCTCTGTTTCTCTGGCAAGCACACATATCTATAGCAAAAATCTCTCTCCAGGAAAAAAAAAAAAGAAAGAAAGAAACCCTAAAGACTCCAACACAATTTTTTTTAGAAATGATAAATTCAGTAAAGTTGCAGGATACAAATTAAAATACAAAAATCAATAGTGTTTTTATACACCAATAATCAAATAGCTGAAAAAGAAATTTTAAAAAAATTCCACTTATAATAGCTACAAAGAAAATAAAATATCTAGGAACAAATTTAACCAAGGGCGTGAAAGAGCTCTATAATAAACAAATGTAAAGCACTGATGGCAGAGGGACCAGTAGATGATATAATGGTTATATTGCTGAACTTTTGCTTAGTTGACTGCAGTTGGAGGCCCAGACCCAGTGGCTTAAAACTCATGCCGGGTGCATGTGCATGCATACCTAAAATTTTAAGAGCAGAATAGAGTAAAAGGGATTGCAGCATGGCCATCCTCCCTGGAAGGTGTTTTCTCACTTTTTGTCTCTCTGTCTCTCTGGTGAGTGCATGCGCCCTATAGCAAAAATCTCTCAAAAAGTAAAACACTTTAGGCAGAAATCAAAGAAGATACAAAGAAAAGAAAAAGAAAAAAAAATCCCATGTTCATGGATTGAAAGAATCAATATTGTTAAAATGCTCATACTACTGAAAGCAATCTAGAGATTCAATGTAATACCTATTAAGATACCAATGGCATTCTTCACAAAAGTGGAAAAAAATGTAAATTTGTATGACATCACAAAGACTCCAAATAGCCAAAGCAATCCTGAGCCAAAACAATGAAGCTAGAATCATCACATTACTGGGTTTCAAAATATACTACAGAGCTACAGTAACCAAAATGACATGGTACTGGCAAAGAAAATCAGGTGGATAGGCTAATGGAATAGAATGGAGAACTCAGAAATAAATCCATGTGTATTTAGTTGGATAATTTTTGACAAAAGTCAAAATATTTGGGGGGGAAGAAAGTCTCTTCAATAAATGGTGCTGGGAAAACTGGATATTGATATGCAGTAGAATGAAACTAGAACCCTATCTCACAATATATAAAAATTAACTCAAAATGGATTAAAGACTTAAATAAAACATGAAACTATGAAAACACTAAAAGAAAATATAGGGGAAAACTTCATGACACAGGTCTATATATAATCTTTTTAACATAATCTCAAAATTCACAGACACCAAAAGATAGAAAAATTAGACTATATCAAACTAAAAAAGCTTCTGTATGGCAAAGAGAATAATTAACAGAGTGAAAAGATAACCAACAGAATGAGAAAAAATATTTGTAAACTATACATCCAACAAGGGATTCATAATCAGAATATATAAGGAACTCAAATAACTTAGCAGCAAAATAAATCTAAATAAACTGACTTAAAAATGGGCAAATGGGACCAGCAGATGGCCCAATGGTTACGTTGCTGGACTACCACAGTCAACTCTAGTTTGAGTCTCAGACCTGGCAGCTTAAAACTCATGCTTGGCATGTATGCAAGTATGCCCAATATCCAGAGAAGAGAACGGAGGAGAAGGGATTGTGGCATGGCCAACCCCTGGGGGATGATTTCTCATTTTTTTGTCTCCCTGTCTCTCTCTGCCTCCCCAGCAAGTGCATGTGCCCTATAGCACAAATTTCTCTTAAAAAACATAAATAAGAGGGGACCAGCAGTTAGTGTAATGGCTATGTCACTGAACTCCCATGTAGCCAACTGTGGTTCGAGTCCCGGACCCGGTGGCTTAAACTCACGCCAGGTGCGTGTGCGTGCATGCCCAAGATCCCGAGAGGAGAATGGAGGAGAAGGGATTGTGGTGTGGCCGTTCCCCCTGGGGGGGGTGATTTCTCACTTTCTGTCTCTCTGTCTCTGTCTGTTTGGCGAGTACATGCACCCTATAACAAAAACCTCTCCCCTCCAAACAAAAAGACAGAAAACACATAAATAAGAGCAAAAGCAAATGACCTGAATAAGTAGTTCTCAAAAGATGACCTACAAATGGCCAACAAATATATGAAAAAATGTTCAGCATCACAAATCATTAGAGAATGCAAATCAAAATCACAATGAGACATCATTTCACCCCGGTTAGAGTATCAAAAAGATAATAATATTATCAAAAAGATATTAATATGATCAAAAAGATAATAATAAATGCCAGAAAGGATGTGGGTAAAGAGACTCTTTTACAGTGCTGGTGGGAATGTAAATTAGAAGAGTCAGTACAGAAAACTGTATGGAGGCTCCTCGAAAACTAAACAGAACTGTTACATAATTCAGCAGTCCCACCAGTAGGCAATAATATTGGGTCGTAAGAAATGTCACGTGTTTTTCTATACAAGAATGCAGCATGACTTTTCTTTCCAATATATCAAAGGAAATGAAATGAGTGTGTCATAAAATGTCAGCACTCCCATTTTTATTCTGAGACGCTTTTTATTATAGGGTACATGTTCTACAGGGTACAGAAAGACATAGAAAGACAGAGAGACAGAAAGCAAGATATTACTCCCTCCGGGGGGGATGGTTATGCCGATTCTCCTCTTGGGATCTTGGGCACGCATGCACACACACCTGATGTGAGTTTAAGCCACCAGGCCCAGGACTCAAACTGCAGTCAACTACATGGGAATCCAGCGACATTAGCCATTGTGCCATCTGCTGGTCCCAGCACTCCCATTTTTAAAAAAGAATTATTTATTTAATTCCATCTGTTATTATTATTATTTTTAATTGGACCAAAGAGAAACAGAGAGAGAAAGGGAAAGCAAGAAAGCAAGCTGCCAGACCTGGGACTCGAACTACAGTCAACCATGTGGGAATCCAATGCCTTTAACCACCGTGCCACCTGCCGGGCCCAGCGTTCTCCTGTTTATTACAGCACTAGTCACAATAACCAAGATATGGAATCAATGTAAGTTTCCATCAACAAACAAATGAATAAAGAAAATGTGATATGTATATGTGTACACACACAGAGTGGAATAATATTTAGCCATTAAAAACAATGAAATCCTGTCATTTGAAGTAACATGGATGACCCTGAAGGACATTATGTAAGGCAAAATAAATGAAGCACAGAAAGAGAAATACCACATTTGTCATTCATAAGTGGAGATAGAAAAGAATGACCTCATAGAAGCAGAGAGAGAAAGAGGAGGAGAAAGCATTCCCTTGTGGCCCTGGTCAAGCTGCAATCCCTTCTCCTCTATTTCTCCATCCTGTCAGGATTTTGGATACGTATATCCACACACACACTCAGTGTATTTTCCAAGCCCCTGGGGCTGGGATTCAAACTGTGGCCAGTTCTATGGGCTCTGACTCTCTGAACCACTGGGCTATGGGACAAACTCCCCTATGCTTATCAATATCAGCACGTACTCATCTGTGGGTATATAAACAAATGTCCACCTTAGGTGGATTTTTTTTTCTTTTTAGAGACTTTTGTCTGAGGGCATGTGTACTCTCCAGAGAGAGAGAGACAGAGACAGTGAGAGGGAAAGTGAGAAATCACCTCCTAGGGGGTATGGATGGCCATGCCACAATCCCTTCTCCTACATTCTCCTCCCTGGAACATGGGGGCACACACACACGTGCCCCACATGATTTTGAAGCCACTCAAACCATGGTCAGCCATGTGGGAGTCCAGCGATGCCATCTCCTGGTCCCTTTCTTTTTTTGAAAAAACAAACAAAAACAAAGAGGCAGATACCAAACACTGTTTTGCACCTTGGACATTGTCCTGATATCTGCACATACTGACTCACTTCATTATTTGGAAAGGCTACATGGAATTTTGCTGTGTGGCTACAACACAGTTTGTTTTGTTTTGTTTCAAGTGAGAATTTTGTTATAGGGTACATGTGCTTGCCAGAAAGAAATCATCTCCTGGGGGGATGGCCACACTGCTATCCCTTCTCCTCCACTCTCCTCTCAGGATTTTGGGTACACATGCACTCATATTCAGCATGAGTTCCAAGCTGATGGGTCTGGGACTTGAACCATGGTTAGCCATGTGGGAGGCTAGCACCTTAACCACTATGCCATCTGCTAGGGCCACAACACAATTTGTTTAACTAGTCTCCAATTGATAAGCATTTAGATTATTTCTGTTGTGCTATTAAAATCAATGTTGCAAATACATAAATAAGTGTAATTTCTGTGTCAAAGGTTTATGTATGTTTTGATATCCACTATGACACTACTCTGCGAAGAGACTGTGACATAAGTAGTAACAACCTCACTTCCAGATGAGGGAAGAGACTCAGAGAGGTTAAGCCGACTTGTCTAGGTCAAACAGCTAGAAAGTGGCAGATTGGTGTCTGTCTCACAGATGCAGAATGTGGGCTGGGAGTAGCCCAAATCCTTCCTGGAATAAGGAATAACGGGCATGAACGGGTGGTGGGCAGAGCCGGGACTTGAACCCGTTCTGTCTAACTCCAGGTGTTGTATGTGAGGGGCTCACACCTTCTCAGCACCTGACATTCCATAGGAGGCCACGTGGAAGACACAGTCCACCCCTTCAAAGGCACGGTACAGGGCTTCTTCATCTCGGACATCAGCCTGCAGCAGAGAAGAGATGGAACGGAAGGTTCTAGTCTGAGGCAAACAAAAGAACTGACTCTGCACCTTGCCAGGTCCTAGGCCCTGACCCAGCCCTGGCCATCCAGGCCAAACGTCTGCAGGGTGAGAAAAGGCTGGTGGGACTTTCTGACCCCGCTGGGCATCACCACTCATCAAGCTCTAGATCCCAGGGGGTGCTAGGTGTTTCCATCAAGTCCACAGGAGACCCTGGGGAAGTCTATGTTATTACTGTCCCTTTTCTGTGGTGAGGACACCACAGCTCAGAGATAAGGTGCCCCGGGACCCCAGCTACCCACACGGGAGGTGGGGTGGGGGGCGAGAGCTGGAGCTCCACAGCCTACACTCTAAACTCCACCCACTGCATTCACATCGGACCCTGGCCCGACCACCAGCCCCCTGTGACTCTCGTACTCATACCTGGATGAACTCGGTCCCAGGCGACAGTTCCCATTGGGGTCTGCGGCGGTCAAGAAGAGTGACAGAAGTGCCAGCCTTGGCCAGACTGGAACCCAAGCTAAAGCCCAGGTAGCCTCCTCCTCCAGTCACCAGAACCTTCTGCTGAGGTGCCTGTGTAGGTTTGGCTTGAATCTTCTGCTGTGGTGCTGGTGCTGGCGCTGGGGTTGCCACTGCCTCACTGGGTTTGGGCCCAGTTCCAGATCCCTGTTCTGGCCCAGGTCCTGGCCCCAGCCCAGGTAATGGTGCAGCTCCTTGTCCAGGCCCTGGAACAGCATTGGGCCCTGGAACAGCATCTGGTCCAGAAATAGCACCAGGCCCTGGCCTAGGTGCTGGGACAACACCAGGTCCCGGTCCAGGCCCTGGAAGGGACCTGGGCCCCAGAACAGAATCAGATCCAGAAATAATAGTACCAGTCCCTTGTCTAGGTGCTGAAATGGCACCAGGTCCCAGAACAACATCTGGGCCAGAAATGGTGCCAGGTCCTGGCCCACGTCCTGGAACAGCATCAGGTTTAGAAATAGCACTAGGTCCCAGAACATCTGGTCCAGAAACGGTACCAGGCTCTGGCCCAGACCCTGCAATAGCACCAGGTCCTGGTCCACGTTCTAGAACAGCATCAGGTTTAGAAACAGTACCAGACCCTGGCCTCACCCCTGGAACAGCACCAGATCCTGGAACAGTACCAGGCCCCGGCCCAGGCCCTGGAATAGCACCAGGTCCTGGTCCAGGTCCTAGAATAGCACTGGGCCCTGGTGCAGGCCTTGGAATGGCACCAGGTCCCAGAACTGCACCAGACCCTGACTCAGGTCCTGGAACAGCATTAGGCCCAGGAACGGTACCAAGTCCCAACCTGGGCCCTGAAATGGCTCCAGGCCCTGGTCCCAACCCTGACCCTGACCCTAAACCAGACCCTGGACCTGAGACCCCTCCCCAGGCCTGGCAGACAGGGCAGCTCTTCTCAGCCTGGCCTGAGGCTTTGCAGGCCTCCGGGGAGGCACCTGCAGAATTGGGCTTCATCCTCTGCTGAGCTGCGTCCACCTGTGGGGAAAGGAAAGAAAGAGTACCCAGAGGTGTTCCAGTCACAACGATTATCAGACCCCGAGCACTGAGGGAGCTCCAGGTGGAAATCAGGAACCCTCTGAGTTTCCAGTGAACTCGACCCTCTCTGAACCCAATACTTCCAGGATGGCTGCTGGTTCCTGCGGAGTCAGAGAGCAGGCGGCCAAGCCTCGGACTTCGGAGCTGAAGACCCGAGGCCCAAGGTCACACTGCATGACAGGCCTATGCTAGGCCTTCCCAGCTTCCTCACAGTTCCTTAAAATCCCAGTTCTCACCTAGCAGCAGAGGACGTGAGATCAAATCATACCCAGGGGAACCCTGCCAGACTGGGAGGTGATTGTTTTCTGACTGGAGAGATGGGAGGTCTTCCTGAAGGAGGAAAAAGAAGGGAGGAGAGGACAAGAGGGATCCCTGTGGATTCCAAAGGGGCTCTGTGCTCTGGAAACCTGCACACAATTCCAAGCTCTGTGTCTGCCCTGCCCTGACACCCGCTGCTTCCAGTCCTCCCCAATACCCCAAAAGAGAAGGTGCTGGTACCCCAGGGTCTGCCCAAGCCCCCTACAGCCTCCAGGTCGGCACTGAGGACCCTGTCTTCCTCACTGTAGACTTAACTTGAACCAGGCTATTGGTCACTGTCACCATCATTGCCATTCCATCCCCTACCTCCAGTGCCAGTGGAGGATGAGGTGGGACCAAAGCCAGGTCATCAGCATCGCTGTACCGGCAGCAACCTGTACCAGGGCCTCTGTGTGCAAGGTCTCTACAGATACAGACAGGTCTGTCCTGAGTGTGCATGGCGTATGGCGTACGTTAGCTGCATGAAGGAACAAGTGTTTTTTTTGCTATAGGGCGTGTGTGCTCCGCAGAAAGACAGGGATAGACAGAGAGAGACAGAGAGACGGAAAGTGAGAAACCATGCCCCAGAGGGGATGGTCACGCCGCAATTCCTTCTCCTCCATTCTCCTCTCAGGATCTTGGGCACGCACGCACATGCACCCTATGTGAGTTTAAGCCACCGGGTCCGGGACTCGAACCGCGGTCGACTACATGGGAGTCCCCAAGAACGAGTGTTTGTTGAGTGACTGACTGACTGATGGGCACCAAGGTTGTTGCTGGTGGAGGTCACAGGACAGAGATGCTGACAACTACAGAGACTATGTCTTTTGAGGGGAAGGGTTTATGGGACCAGAGCTGCCTTTCTACTCTGAGGAATGATTTCTGTGACCAAGGCTGGAACCTGCCCTTGAGTAACCATCTGGGCAAGATCTTTAAAGCCTCATGGCACCTCAGTATCCACGGTTGTGAAATGGACCCAAATAAGGCTGACTGCTCTGTGCACCTGGCAGGGTGGTCACGGGAGAGCAGATGCCAAAGCACTTTGCAAACCACTAGGTGCCTCTTGGGGGCTGGGCTCACAGGGCCTCTCCAGCACCCAGCACAGGGGCTGGCTGGCAAGAGGAGGCAGTCAGCAGGTAGCTTTGGAAGGAATGAGACCCTCCCTCCGCCTCAGCCCTGTTCGCTACCTGGGAGTGCTATGGCCAAGCTCCAGGCTGTCCCCGGCTCTGCATTTATTTCCCCTGGCGGTCCAGTGAAGTAGAAGCTGCCGTCCCCATCATCCACAGGTGGAAGCTGAGGCCCGGAAAACACAAGGCAGCTGTGACGGAGTCACAGTGAATGGCTCGGCCTAAATCGGTGGCGCCCCTAAGTGGGTTTGGTGAAAAGGCGGGGAGCACCTGGGACGGACCCCGGGCGCGTCAGCCTCTGCCTCCAGCGAGCGGGAAAGAGAGCGTCCCCTGCGCCGAGAGCAGCCGGGTCGCGGCAGCCCGGAGGGCGGGCTCCTGCCCGGACTCGCCCTTGCCACCCCCTTCAGCCGGCACCGCGTCCCCCGCGCGCTCTGCTGCGCTCACCTGCCCTGGCTCCCGCGGCGCTGCGCACTCCCAGCCCAGGGCTCCGCTCCAGCCAGAGGCCGCAGGGCC
>NW_006198035.1:479279-505391 GCF_000334495.1 Tupaia belangeri chinensis
GGCGGGGCTGAGGCGGAATAGACCGCGCTTCTGGTGGGGTAGGCAAGCGAAGGCCCTGCGTGCGGGGCCCTGCCCAGACAGCCGTCCCGGAATCCCAAGAAACTGTATTTTTCCACCCACGCAGCCATCCGTCAGTTCTTTGATGCGTTCCTTGTTCCACCTGTGCTTCCTCCCTCGCCCCCAGCTTTGGAGAACTTCATTGCCTTCCACCCACTGTTCACTCGTCTTTTTGCCTTTTCATCCATCCGTCTACTCCTCCGTCCGTCATGCCATGTCTTTTCCATCTCTCCATTCAGACTTCCACCCGTTCGTCAGTCTAGCTTTTTTCCCACCCATCTTTCCGCCTGTCCATTCAACCGTTCATTCGCCCAGTTCATCCCGTGTATCTTTCTTTCCATAAATTAGTCTACGCTTCTCTTTCCTTCCCGCCCATGTCTGTGCCCCAACCAACCCCATCATCCCACGTTAAATGGGTGCTTCTTTGGGTGCCGGCTATCCCCCTGCGATGGGGACCGAGATGGATCACACTATCCCTGGAAAACTCATGTTCAAGTGGTCTGGCAGAGGGACAAGCACGTGTCCTACAGCTGGCTGGGCTGCGACAGGGCAAGAGTGAGCAGGGGGTGATGATTATCTTGGTCTGACGAGGAGACCCGAAAGGAACCTATAGGAGCATCCTCTGCCACACAAATGTGGGGAAGAGAAATGCGTTTCCCATGCTGGCACATGCCTTGGGCTAGATACCTTGTGTAATCTTCACAACTCTCTCTCAGTCCAATTTTAGAGACAGGAAAACAGGTTCAGAGAGATGAAAAGAGGTCCCGAGTGTGGTGAGAAATGGATATGGGGTCGACCCTGAGTTTTAATTTCACCAGAGAGAGAAACACACACAGAGAGAAGGAAAGTGAGAAAGCAAGCCACCAAGACCAGGACTCCAACCATGGTTGGCCATGTGGGAGTGTCCAGCACCTTAACCACTAACACCTGCTGGTCCCCAGCCCTACGTTTTAAAACTTGATTTTGCCACTTTCTTGCTGTCTATAAGGTTGTTTCTGCTTTCATAGATGGAAAATGGTATATGTTTATAGTTGTGACATTGTGAGGCTTTTTCCTAACAAGGTATATGCAAAATGCTGAGCATGGTCCCACTTCCCAAGTTTGTCTCTCATCCATCTTTCTACAAAGAACAGCTCTTCCTTTTCTACCAGCAGGGCCAGAGAACTCATTGCCCAGTTCCAGCTACTGGGATTGTCTTGCAAGGAGAAACATAGTGTATGAAGCAACTGTTATTGGGTGGATTGTTTCCCCCACAAAATTCACATATCAGAGTCCCAAACCCCAGTACCTCAGAATGTAACTTTATTTGGAAATAGAGTCATTGTAGATATAATTAGTTAAGATGAAGCATAGTGGAGCAGGGTAGACCTCCTACTCCAGCAATATATGAGCATTCCAGTAGCTCCATATCTTGACATTGTCAGGTTTTTTCTTTATAACCACCCTAGTGGGCATACAAATTATGGCTTTAATTTGCATTTTCTTCATAGGGAAAACTATCATATACTTTTTCATTGTCCATTTGTGGTTGAGTCTTTTGCCTATTTTATTTTTTAAAGAATTGTTTAATATTAATGTTTTTTCAAAAATGTCCTATAGGGCATGTGTGCTCACCAGAGAGAGAGAGAGAGAGAGAGAAAGAGGGAAAGTGAAAAAGCAAGCCAAGTCCAGGACTCAGACCATAGTTGGTCATGTGGGAGTCTAGTTCCTTAACCACCATACCACCCACTGGCCTCTCCTTTGCCAATTTTTTAAAACTTGGAAAGTTTATATTTTAAAAAATGGATTTGTACTTCATTGTGTGTTCTGGATATGATTCTTTTAACAAAACTTTATTCACAAAAAAATTACACACAGCAATGATCACTTCAAACAGTTACAGTCATCTTCATCATATTAATGAAATAAAAGCTGTCCCTTTCATTTCTTTTATGAAATGTCCTCAGATAGCATATATATGACACATTCATTTTATATGTACACAGCAGGGCTGTGCTCAGAAGACCAGCCCGATTTTCGCATGTTTGAGCCGAACATTTTGCTCTGGACTGGGTTCCAGAGTGGCCTTTAGCTCCGTACGGTAGAGCAGGGGTGCAGGGTAGTGAGGATCACTTGTTTCTTCTTTCCATAAGAAGGGCTGACAGTGAATCTGCATTGGCCTTTGAGGATCAGGATTGTGGCGAGCACAGAGAGGATCAGGGTAGAAGCAAGGTATTGGGCCAGTTTCCAGAGCTGGGTTCCCAGAACTCAGCTGGGTGCTGTTTGTGTCTGCCATGTGGCAGGTTCTGGGGATGCGCAGATGGACAGGAGAACACTTCATCCTGAGGGCGCTCACATCCAAGGAGAAGAATGAGATAAGCAGGCTAGGAATCATGATATGGAATGCGAGGTGCAGTAAGAGGTATAGCTGACTAGGATGCTATGAGAGGAAGGCTGGAGGCTCCCAGCTCTAAATGGGCCCAGGACATCTTCACAGTGGAGCTGATGTCAATGGAGTTGTGCATTGATGGACGAGCAGGACTCACCAGGCAGAGTGTGACAAGAAGGACGTTCAGGAAGGGGGATGGAGGCAGGTCTTCCCAGCGAGTGACAACCTTGGACCTGGAATATAGGATGTGTGGGGAGAAGGCAGAGTCAGATAGACCCAGGGATGGCCCAATACACAAAGAACAGCTTCCAGGGATCCTACTTTCTGGGATTCCCATTTCCTATGGACAACCTGTGGGTTACTGCCTTCCACGTCAGCCCACTCTCAGGGCCAAGTGTGCTCGGTGAGTGGTTCTTGGTAGGATGGCCTTTCCATTTAGAGGAGCCACTATTTCTGATTCCTCCCTTCCATCACTACCGCTCACAAAATCTAGCATGCTGCCTGGCCTTTAGTGGGTGCTCAATAGGCGGGGAGTCCGTCTCGTTCCCTTACCTGAGAACACTTCTTAAAAAAAGACCAACCTTTGGTTCCACGTTGTCTTTCTTCTGGAATTGAGATCTGGTGGGTAGGAGATGAAGAAAATGGCCTCCTCAGAGTCCAGACCTCTGGGCCTGGCCATGAGAAGCAGGGTGGGAGCTCTTGGAGCATAGGCACCATCACCAGGGTGGGCCCATCTGAAGGGGTCCAGGTCTAGTTGTGCAGGAGCCACGTGGCAGGTGGGAGGGGCTGCTTGGAGGACCTACCTGAAGGACTGGGCCTGTAAGAGGAATCTCCTGGCCTTGGTGACCTCCTGGGCCAGTCTTCTTAAATCATCTCCTTCAAACTGTGGCAACTCAGGGTCCTCAAAAAGGGGAATAAGGGACCAGCAGATGGCATAATGGTTACATCAATGGACTCCCATGTAGTCAACTGCAGTTTGAGTCCTGGACCCTGCAGCTTAAAACTCACCAGGTACGTGTGCATGTGTGCCCAACATCCCGAGAGGAGAAGGGACTGTGGTATGGCCATCCCCCGGGGGTGATTTCTTATTTTCTCTCTGTCTCTCTGGCAAGCGAACATACCCTATAGCAGAAATCTCTCTTAAAAAAGGGGCTGGGGGAATGAGATGGGACCAGCAGCTGTCATGGTGGTTAAAGTGCTGAACTTTTACATGGCTGACCATAGTTCAAGTCCCAGACCCAGCAGCTTGAAAATTATACTGGGCGCCTGTGTTTGTGTGTGTGTGTGTGTGTGTGTATGTGTGTGTGTGTGTGCTTAAAATCCCAGGAAGAGAATAGAGGAGAAGGGATTGCATTGTGGCCATCTTCCCTGGAGGTATAATTTCTCACTTTCTTTCTCACTGTTTCTGTCTCTTTCTCTTTAGTGAGTTCATGCACCCTATGGTAAAAATCTTAAAAAGAATAGAATGGGGAATAAGTGTGACATTTAACCTGTTAAAAGACTAGATGGGACCTGAAAGCCCATAATCTTCCAAAGGAAAATGTTAGTAGTAGTTAAATGCAGCTTCCCACCCAGGATAGGAAACCTTGTGGACTTCAGCTGATAAGTCTGTAGTGACGGGAAGCTCACCGCCTATGAAAGCATTCATTCTGAAATGGATACTTTAAAATGTCTATTTGTGGGGGCCAGCAGGCGGCATGGTGGTTAAGGTGCTCGACTCCCACATGGCTGACTGTAGTTAGAGTCCTGGACCCAGCAGCTTGAAAATCACACTGGTTATGTGTGTGTGTGCATGCCCAAAATCCCAGGAGGAAAATGGAGGAGAAGGAATGCAGAGTGGTTATCCCTCCTGGGGGCTGATTTCTCATCTTCCCTCTCTCTGTCTCTCTCTAGTGAGCACATGTTCCCTATGGCAAACATCTAAAAAAAAAAAGTCTATTTGTGTAGGGAGAGAGTGGTGGCAAGCCAAGGTGGCCTCAACTTCAGTGAAGCTGGCACCTGTCTGGGGAACAGAAATGGCATTGGTTTGTTATCTATCGTGCCGCTGTTCAGTAAAACATCTTCAGCCTTTTCTACATTTCTTCTACTAAAATGGAGCTTCGGGACCAGCAGACTGCATAATGGTTACATTGCTGGACTTGCACATAGTCAATTGTGGTTTGAGTCCTGGACCCAGCGGCTTAAAACTCCTATCAGGCACACACGCATGTGTGCCCAAAGTCCTGAGAGAATGGAGAAGGGATTGTAGCATCCCATAGAGGGGTGATTTCTCACTTTTGTTGCTATGTCTCTATGGCAAGCGCACATACCCTATAGCAAAAAAAAAAAAAAAAAAAAAAAAAATCTCAAAACGGAGCCCCAACGAAAAAAAAAAAAAAAATCTCAAAATGGAGCTCCACAGGCATGCTTTTTTCTTTTTTCCTTTTATGTGAACTAGAAAAACTCTAGAGCCTGGTCTTAAAAACACACATTTTTACACTTAACAGCTTACAAGAAAAAGATGAAGCTGTCCCTTTTCCTTGGCAGTAGAAGCAGGGTGATCCCATTCTGCATACAACAGGTATTCAAAGAATCTGCTATGATAAGGTTATTAAATGAGTAACCTTCACGATATCATTGTTTGTTTTCTTGTGTAATAAGGACACTTGGGGGAACATTCATTACTTTTTCCAACTTGTTCTTTTCTCTGTTTTATTTGTAATACTTGTTCATGTAAGAGTCCCTGAACAGGGTCTGCAGATGGTGCAGCAGTTTCATCACTAGACTCCCACATGGCCAGCCACGGTTCAGGTCCCAGACCCAGTGGCTTCAAAATCATGCCAGGCACAGTGCGTACATGCCCAAGATCCCAGGAGGAGAATGGAGGAGAAGGGATTGTAGCATGGCCATCCCCCCGCGCCCCCGGTTTGTTGGTGATTTTTCACTTTCCCTTTCACCGTGCCTGTCTCTCTCTCTCCAGGGAGCATGCACACCATCTTTAAAAAACTTTAAAAAAACCTCTTTAAAAAAAAAAATCACCGAATAAAAGAGCCATATAAAACCACCCAGGTGGCAACAATTATGCCACGTCCTGTGAAAGTTACACTTAATCTTCAAAAATAATTCTGGAATTCTTTTTTTTTTTTTTAATTGCCAGAGGGTGTATATATTTGTTAGAGAGAGGGAGGTGGAGAGAGTGGGAGAGGGAGAAGCACCCTCCAATGAGGTGGGTCATGCCACAATCCTTTCTCTTTTATTTCTCCATCCAGCCAGGATTTGGGTCCTGCACATGGACCTGGCATGCTTTTCAAGCTTCTGGGCAGGGATTCAAACCACAGTCAGCCACGGGGGATCTGGGTCTCTTGACCACTAGGCTAGGGAACCAGCCCTGAAATGTGGAATTCTGGTTGGTTGTCTTGATCCTTTGTTGTCCTGGAAATGTTACCAATGACAATATTGAATCCCCAAAAGGTGTAAATATGTCCCCTTTTTTTTTTTTTTCTTTAATCATATGGAAGGAGGATCACTGGAACTTTGGACCTTACTAGATTTACCACTTAGTGGATAACCCATGACTTTACTAGCTCTATTACGTATCAGATAAAATGAACATCTGTGTTTCAGTGACATGAACACAGGAAGACAGAAACACGGTGAGATTAAAGCATTGAGGTTAAGGGCGCTGGTGTCTTGGGCTCCACCTTTACCACTTGCTCTGACGTTAGGTATATTCCTAACAAGCTGGTTTGTTCATCTAAGAGGGTATAATAATGGCCAGGAGAGGACCAGATGGCAGTGCAGCAGTGAAATGCAATGCTCTGCGAGGCATTCACATGCGGGAAGGTTCCCAAGTCAAGCCCAAGACCTCCCTGAATTTGCTGAGCTGGCTGAAGGCTGGGTCTGAATTGTGGCATCAGAGTCCCATCAGGAGTATTGTCTCTGTCTCTCTTGTTCATGGAAGAAATTTTAGGGTCTAGCAGGTGGTGTGGTGGTTAAGGCACTGGACTTCCAAATGCCCGGCTGTGGTTCGAGTCCTGGACTTGGTGGCTTGCTTTCTCACTTTCCCTTTCTCTCTCTCTCTCTGGTAAAATTAAAAAAATAGTAATAATAAATAAAATTAGATAGATAATTCTAAAAAAAGAACATATTTAAAAGTATTCATTTTAATTTTGCTTATTATTACCAGTAGTATTTTCAAATTTGCTGTAGGGCATGAGCACTCACTAGAAAGAGAGAGTGAGAGAGAGACAAAGTGAGAAAGCAAGCCACCAGGTCCAGAACTTGAATCACAGTTGGCCATATGGGAATCCAGTCCTTCAACCACCTCTTAGCCCCAAAAAATAAATTTAAAAAATTACCAAAAGTAGTGGTCAGGAGGAGTAAAAGAAGTGAATCTATGCAAAGCAATGTACCTGCACATAGCGAGTGCTCAACAAATGTAAAGTGGTCTGTTGGTAAATAATACCCACAAGCCTGCTTCTGTCCCAACCTTGAGGGGAGTTGACTTGAAAGCAGAGTAGCAGTGAAACACAACCCTTTTAGTCAATACTTTATCTCCTAAGAGCAGCAGAGATCCCTTTAGCTAGGAGGACAAGCCCCGCCTGTTGAGGTTTTATGGACAGACCTCGCACTCAGTAGCTCACAGCCTACCTTTTCATTGATGAAGCCTTTGGTCAACAGGCCGTGAATTCTGAAGAGCGTGTCATCACCAACAGGGCAGTGGTAGCGCCCCCCAGTGAAGGAAGCCAGCTTCCTCAAGAACTCATCCGCTGGCCTAGTGGGGAGGAACAGAGGACTGGGGGAGGCAGACTGACCTGTGGGTTATCATGGCCACCTATGAGACTTACGAGGGCTCTCCTGGCAATGGGCCTTGGTTTGTGCCATGGAGACCAGAGTCGGCATCACCAGGAACGCTTTCCCAGACACATATGGGCATCTGCTGCTACTGCTGCTCCAGTGAAGGACACTCACCCTGTGAGTATCACAGTCAGCCTGGACTCCCTCGAAGCACCCAGAGCACACGCCTGCCCTGTTCCTTCACTGGACAACTGCCCAGTGCCTACTGTGTATTTGGCTTGTAAGGGAACTTTACCTAAGCTCATGACTTAAACAGAGGTAAAATATGTATCTAAGTAACTAGTTTTGCTAATAATAATGCCCTCCCCCCAAGGGGCTGAGTCTCTTGTCTATCACATATTCTTCTCCAGTGATTATTTGTATTTTATTCACTTTTGAAATGATATAGTGACCATGTTTGTACGAGAGAGAAACACTCCCAAGAAGGGTCTGTGCTGTGACCGCCTTTCCCCAGCCTTCCAGCTCCTCTGCATCTTGGGCACCCACATGCGTGCCTGGTATGTTTTCAGGCAGACTCAGGGAACCGAATCCTCGCTCAACGTGTGGCTTCCAGCACTGCCATCCAGTGCACTACAGACCATGCCACCTAGACTGGGCCTGTGCTTATAACAATAACCATAATGATGTTAAACATTAGTCTATTATGATATCCTCCCTAGATATCTACAAATATGTTCCCAAGAAATATCAAGAAGGAGGATGGGATGTGACTACGGGATTAGTGCAAATTGTCTCCATGCTGGAGAAAGTCAGAGGAAGAAGCCCATTGACAGGCAAACTGGGTGGGGAGAGGAGCTTTCCCACTGTGGGGTAATATCTGCTTGGGGCCCTTTATGAAAACAATGCATCTTCCAAGTCTGGTGTATCGGGCTAGGGCCCAGGAGAGACCAGTGTCTCAGTCCCTGGACTGGGCCAGGCACTCAGACCTCCCTCCTTAGCTACATGGCCACAGGAAAAGAATAGACAGAAGATGCCTTATTGCCCACCTGTCTGAGCAGTTCAAGGAGATGGTGTGGATTTTCACATCTCTTTTCTCCTTGAGTCTCTGCACTTCATTCAGAACAAGGCTGCAACTTGTGTCTGGCCTCCCATCAGTCAGGAGGTACAGTCCTTCCAGGTGGTGAAAACTGAAAGCTTTCTGAAAAAGCACAGGAAGGGTATCAGGCTCAGGGAAGGGGGCTCACCTGAAAGGACAAAAACTAATTGCCTGAGGATGGTCTCTGCTGTCCCCAGGGAATGTGTGTCTGATTGGATGCTACTGACTTGCTGATTAAGACTGGGGCACATGTAATGGTTACATCGTTGGACTCCCACATAGACGACCACAGTTCGAATCCTGGACCCAGCAACTTAAAACTCACACTGGGTGTGTATGTGTGTGCATACAAGGTCCCAGGAGAATGGAGAAGGGACTGTGACATGGCCATCCCCCTAGGGGGGTGATTTCTCACTCTCTGTGTCTCTGTCTCTTTGGCAAATGCATGCACTCTGTAGCAAAAATCTCTCAAAAAAAGCAAAAAAGCAAAAAAACAAAACAAAAACAAAAGCAAAGAAAGACTGTGGCACAGAGGAACACAGTGCCCCACAAGGCTTGAAGCCACATGGCTGACTGCAGATTGGGGTCCCCGGGTGAGCCTGAGAACATACAGGGTATATGGCACATGTGCCCAAGGCCCCGGCGAGCTGGGGAGAAGGGACTGCGTCATGATGAAACTCTGCTGAGGGTGATGCTTTCGCTCCCTTGTCTCTCCCCACCCTCATGTGCACTCACTAATTAAAAAAATAATAATTAAAAAAAAAAAGAGAGAGAGACTCCCCTTTAAGCCTAAGACAGACCAAGGAAACTGCTGAGGCTTTGGAGGAAGGCCATGGCCCAGTTCCTGGCTGGCTTACGCCAAGCAAGACACTTAACCCCACTGAGCCCGTGTCTTCACCTATGAAGTGTGCACACCGAGAATCCTTTCTCACTGGGTTGCTGAGAAAATGAAATAATATCACACTTTGTAAATTCTGAAGTGCCCTTTATACCCCTGCTCCTGAAGCGTAGGGGTAGGGGCTGACAGCGTCTTTATTTTGCTGCAGAGTTGGGCTCTGTGGAACTTGCCAGCAATGCCTGCAAGACTGAGGTGCCCCCATGAGCCTGCAGGTGGGTCACCCATTGCATAGCCTCATGACATGCTGCATCCGTGGTCTCTACCAGAGTGTCCTGCCACGGCTGAAGGCCCTCTGCAAAGCCGAGCAGGTTAAAACTGGGGAGGAGAAAAAGAGGAGGGAGGGAGGGAGGGAGAGAGAGAGGGAGAGAGAGGGGGAGAGAGAGAGAGAGAGAGAGATTGGTTAGAATACTCGAGTCTGTGCTGAATTCTGGTGAAGTCACCTCCTTGAGGCCTGTTCACACCTACTAGTGAAGACCCCTGCAGGGAAACCCATGGCCGCTTGGGGAGAGGGCTGTGGGCACCTGAGAATGAGAGGGTACACACTGAAGATTCTGGATAGAAACATTTAAATTGCAGCTCAGCCACTGACTGGTTATGGAACCATGGGCAAATGAACCTCAGTTCTAGCTTTCTTTTCTGAAAAATGGGGATATAAGAGCTTTACTTCACAGGGTCATTGCGCAGACTGATAAAATCACGCACGTTAAGTGCTTGGCAGACAGAAAGTGCTCAGTAAATGTTAAGTATTATTACTATCAAGGCAAGAATGAATCCCAGCCAAGAACCCAAGTCCCTTGTTGTCCCCTTAGGGTCAACACTTCTGGGTAGAAAGAACGAACAACTCCCCCAGTTAAAAATCAAATTCAGCTGGCCCAGCAGGTGGCATGGAGGATCCAGCCACTGGATGCCACAGGACTGACATCAAGGTTTGAGTACTGGACCCCACGGCTTGAAAATCACACAGGGCACATGCGTGTGTGCGCCCAAAATTCCTACAGGAGAATGGAGGAGAGAAGATTAAGTAGCATGACCATCCCTGCTGGGGGGATGCTTTCTCACTCCCTCCAATCCCTGTCTTTCTCTGGGGAGCACATGTGCCCTATAGCAAAAAATAAATAAATAAATAAAAATCAAGTTCAGCTAAAAGCCACAGTCCAAAGCCACAGGGTGGTTCCTTTTCTGTGCTGTGATTGCCCCTGGGCCTGGGATGGATTTCTAAAAACTGCTTTCCTTCTGCAGCAGGGCTTGAAACATCAGTCTTCCTACTCGAATAAGCTGTTCGGGAGAGCATTTTAGAGCTCTCCAGGCCTGCTGGACCTGGGAGGAGGGAGTGTGCTTGGCCAGGGAAGCCCCAGGAGCTGCTCCCCTGATCACTCTGACTCATGGCACCCCACCCTGCCCCTACCTGTCACAGTGCTTCCTGAGCTGTTCCCAAATCAGCAGGATCAGCCCAGTCTTCACCTGCTGCAGGTGGGGGCCCATGGACCCCGATGTGTCCACCAGGATGCACACTCTGCTCTCCAAAATGGCGCCAAACAGTCTGCGGCTCCCTGCTCCAAGGGGCGGTGGGGCAGAAACAGGAAAGAAAGGAGGGGTCGACTCTCCTCCTCGCTCTTTCCTTACAGCTACCAAATACAAAGTCTTGCAATACCTGTAGCCTGCCTGATGGTTGGTCAGAAGTCACCCCCCTGAGGATGGCCGCTAAGGTAGAGGGCTCAGTCGTCTGAGGGCAGAGCAGTCAGTGGTGGGGCCTTCAGTGATCAAGATTTCAGTTCTGGCTTTGCAGTAATAGTTTGTACAGGTAATTGTCACCTCCCTGGCTTGAGTTTCTGCATCCCTCAAATTAAGTGACTATGGATCTAGCAGATGGTGTTACGTTGCTGGATTTGCATGTAGTCAACTGCAGTTGGAGTCTCAGACCCGCTGGCTTAAAACTCATGGCAGGCATGTGTACATGTGTGCCCAAAATCCCGAGAGAAGAATCGAGGAGAAGGAGTTGCGGTGTGGCCATACTTCTGGGGGGTGATTTCTTGCTTTCTGTCTCTCTCTCTCTCTCTCTGGTGAGCGCACATGCCCTATAACAAAATCTCTCTTAAAATCAAAAGTGACTGGACTAAATAGTGCCACGGCATTGTCTGGCTGAGAGTGATCTTAGCACAGAGTCAGTCAAATGATCCACAGAAGCTAACTGAGCATCCACTGTGTGCCTGGCACTGTGCAAAGGATGATGGAAAACAAGAGAGGGTTCCTGTTCTCATGGAGAGAGGCTCGTACCCTCTGTGTCCCAACTCAGTCTGAGCCGAAAACTACACCTAGAACTTGTAGTCCATCCAGAGGCTTTGAAGGCAGCAGCCATTGCTACACCCCACTGCCCATGGACTGTTTATACCAAGTTCAACTGCAAAGGATTGGACCCGATGAATTTTTTTTTAAAGGTCCATTTTTTGAAGAATTATTTTATTTTATTTTATTTATTCATTCATTACTTTTAATTTTACCAGAGAGAGACATGGAGAGAGCAATAGAGGGAAAGTAAGAAAGTAAGCCACCAGGTCTGAGACTTAAACCACAGTCGGGCATGTGGGAGTGCCCAGTGCCTTAACCGCCATGCTACCTGCTGGTCCCAGGACCCGATGAATTTTTTTTTTTTTTTTTGAGAGAGAGAGATTTTCGCTATAGGGCGCGTGCGCTCGCCAGACAGACAGAGAGAGACAGAGAGACAGAAAGCGAGAAATCACCCCCCAGGGGGGATGGTCACGCCGCAATCCCTTCTCCTCCATTCTCCTCTCGGGATCATGGGCACGCACGCACACGTGCCCGGCGTGAGTTTTAAGCCACCGGGTCCGGGACGCGAACCGCGGTCGACTACGTGGGAGTCCAGCGACATAGCCATTACGCTAACTGCTGGTTCCCCCGATGAATTTTTTAAACAGACTTCTTCTTTTTAAGAATTATTTTATTGGGGACCAGTAGGTGGCATGGTGGTTAAGGTGCTGGATCCTCCCACATGGCCGCCCGTGGTTCAAGTCCCGGACCTGGTAGCTTGCTTTCTCACTTTCTCTTTCTCTCTGGTCAAATTAAAATAAGTAAGTAAATAAATAAATAAATGAAAGCAAATAAATAAAATAAGTAAGTAAATAAATAAAACAAGTGAGTAAGTAAGTAAATAAGTAAATTTACTTATTTATTTTAATTTGACCAGAGAGAGAGAGAGAAAGTGAGAAAGCAAGCCACCAGGTCCGGGACTTGAACCATGGTCGGCCATATGGAGCCCAGTGCCCTTAACCACCATGACACCCACCGGCCCCATGACCTGATGAATTTGTACAGGACCCAAGTGGATCATGCAAGGCCACCTGTAGGATCTCTGTGTAAGTTTCCCTGCTTCCTTCCTCCTGCTGTCCCAGGAACCCTGCAGACCCCAAAGTCTAAATCCCCCCCTGTTGGGCTCTGCTGTCTGGCAGCCTCTTGGACTTGATGTTACAGACCACTCTTGACCCCAGCCCACCTTTCTCTGGGGTGTGAGCCTGGCTCTCCTCAGCCTTCTCTGTCCATTCTCCTCATCCAGAGAAGCGTTGATGCTATTGGTAAAGCAGAAGGGAAGGTGTCCTCTCTGGATAGCTCAGGACCTCTTCCATCTCCACCTTCTGGGACCAATTCGCTGGGACTCGTCAGTACTAAAGTCAGCCTACTGAAGGTGTGCTCCTTTGTCACACGTAGGAAGGTAAGGTGTGGGAGACAGCCTTGCAGAGCAGGCCCTGGCAGCCACCAGTTCTCTCTGGGGCTCTTTGGCCTGGGCTCTACCTCCCTGTCACCCAGCACCTTGTCTGACCTCTGAACTCAGAAGTCAGGTTATACCTGGATGACCCTCCTGGCCTAAACCCCTAGCCTGACAATTCATGAAGGACTGACCCTGGGGTTAAGCTCCCACTTCCCGTCATGCATATGTGCCCTCTGGGACGGTGGGCATGCTCACCAGACAGCAGCCACTGCAGCCTCTGGACGTAGCGCCTCATCACCTTCTCCAAGCACGCAATGTACACTTCCACTTCCCTGAGCGTCCACTGAAGGTGTCTCACCACTCCCTGCATTAAGGCAAGTGAAGGCAGACCCCCCCCACCCCCCAGCAGCTTTTCTTCACAGCCCCGTCATCTCTAACATAGCTTATTCCAGTGCGGTCATCTGTCCCCAGACGTCTGCTAAGTAAACATTTCTGTTTAAGAACTTCCCTCTCTTTTATTAAACGACTGCACATATGGTTGTATAAAGAAGTGGGAGAATTAGGGTGATGGTTTTACAGCAAGTGCAGTCACCGTAATAATAGAAGACATATCTCCACATTTACAAATAGAAAATCCTTCTGGCGGGGTGGAAGGCACATACATTCTAAGTGGAAAAATGACCTTGGATGGAGAAGTGGGCAGCAAGCTAAACGACCTAAAGTCTTCTAGTGGATAATTTTTGAATTTCACAACTATTTTTAGTTTTTCCTAATTTTGACAACATAGTATAAAAGAGCAAGAGAGAAATGACTAGATCTTTGTTTTGTACGAAAGTTACTTGTTCCAATGTCAAAGAAAGGAAAAAAATTACTCCAAACCAGAAAATAGAGAAGAGATCGAACCCACTTCCATCTCACAGCCCCTATTCACAGCCGTCCTAACAGAACCATCATCACTATTGGGGCAACGAGTTCTCAGTGGCCACAGCCACAGCCCTGTGTCCTCGGAGTTGTTTCTAATTCTCACTCCAGGGAGCCAATCTCCAGCCCTTAGGGGCTGACTTTTCTCCCAGCAGGATTCTGTATCTCCCAGGGCAGCCCTACTGCTGGGGGTCGGGTTCTTACAGGGAGGAGTAGAAGCCATGGTGCTGTTTGTAATTGAAAAGAAGCAAGAGTTGGGGGAGAAAAACAGCAATAATAAAAATCATTGCTATGGGCCAGAAGGTGGTGTGGTGATTAAGGCACTGGATTCCCACATGGCCAACCATGGTTCAAGTTCCAGATCCGGTATCTTAAAAATCATGCCAGGTGGGACCAGCAGATGGTGTAATGGTTACATTGCTGGACTCCCACGTAGTCGACTGTGGTTCAAGTCCCAGACCTAGTGATCTAAAAGTCAAACCGGGCACGTGTACTTGTATACCCAAAATCCTGAGAGGAGAATGGAGGAGAAGGGACTCCAACGTGACTATCCTCCTGGGAGGGGGGATTTCTTGCTTTCTATCTCTCTCTCTCTAGCGAGCCCATGCTCCCTATAGCAAAAATCTGTCATGAAACAAGCAAACAATGAGGCCAGCAGCTGTTGTGTTGGATAAGGGCACTGGACCCCCATGGCTGACTGCGGTTCGAGTCCTGGACCTAGCAGCTTGCTTTCTCACTTTCCCTCTCTCTCTCTCTCACTCTGTCCCTCTCTGGTCAAATTAAAATAAATAAATAAAGTTAAATAAAATAATTCTTACAAACAAACAAATCATGCCAGGCATACGTGTGTACATGCCCAAAATCCAGAGAAGAGAGGAGAGGACAAGGGTTTGCTGTGCGATCATTCCCTCTGAGGGAGGTGATTTCTCACTTTCCCTGTCTCTGTCCCTCTCTGGTGAGTACATGTGCTCTATGGCAAAAAACATTAAAAAAAAAGGTCACTTACATTGATCTCTATGCTGGGGAAGACGCTGCAGTATTTGGCCGACGTTGGCCTCTGCGCTGATTTTTGATGAGCACAGCGGGGACCGACGCATCTGGAGAGCTCCATCTTCAGCTTTTTTAGTCCATACTTTGCTACCCACTTTTGGATAAAGGGAAGCATTATTACCTCAGGTGATTCCTTCTGGGTCCTTACTGAGTCCCCCTTGCATACTGGTTCCCACCCAGCCCTGGGAGGAAGACACACAAGACATATGGGAAACGGAACAAAATTGAACAAAATGGAGCTTCCCCTTGTTCCTCATCTAGTGGACATCGCTGCCTCCTCAGCATCCCATTTCGACGTTCTCCCACCACTTTTGGGTGGAAAGTCCTACCTGGCCTAAAGTTTAGACTCTAAAACAATTAGGATGATCTCAGTCTCTTTGTCCCCATGAGAGACACCAGAATGGGCAGGCCCAAAGCAGTCGGAGCATGGCGTCCAGGACTGGGCCAATCAGAACCAATCTCAGACTTGGACCAAATGGTTGTGGAAGATAAAGGGGAAGATGAAACAAAAGCTGTTTTATCTTCTGGATGTGAACAAGAAGAGGACTTTCTGTTGCTTGCAACCTAAAGGATCTGATACCGCTAAGTACTCCCATGAAATGTACTTGAATCGATTCTCACATGGATCTAACTAGACGGCTACAACTGTCTTCATTTTATAAACAAAGACATGGAGATGGAGGGGAGCTATCTGACTTGCCCACAGTTGCCCATTTAGGAGAGAACAGGCCCAGATTTTTAACTTAGGTCTGTGGATCGCTGTCCCATCCACCACAGTAAGCAGTCATCCTTAGCTGGTTTGTCTTCATTTCCAAGCACACCCACCCTCTTAGAAGTAATTGTTGGTAGAAGGAATTACTGGCTCTGGGACATGAGCTCATGTAGACAACCTAATACCTCTTGGCTTGAGCAAACTGTATCCTTTCTGGGTAAGTCGATTGAAGAGTTAGTCCTTCTTACACTCCTTCTTAGAGGGTACTTTTTATACACGGAACCTAGAAAAAAAACGAAAAAAACAGAGAAAACTCACCTTGTGTACTTTTCTTTCCGCTCTCCCTTTTTTATGTCAATTTCTGTCAAGCAAGTGTTGGAAAATTCCTCAGGTGCAATTTGCCGAGAGGTAGAATGGAAGGTTGAAGGGGAAGGTTGCTGCGGCTTCCCACAGGGCAATGAACTGTCTCCTGGATCTTTACGATTTCACAGTGATCAATTAGCCTGGGAACTAACGGTAGTGCCCCTAGCGAGTGGATCCTGAGTGTCCAAGGACCTTGGAAAGCTCTTCTTCAATACAGACTTTTCAGGACCAGCAGAAGGCATAATGGTACGTCACTGGACTCCCACATGGCTGACCACTATTCGAGTCCCAGATTCAGAGGCTTGAAACTCATGCCAGACATGTGTACATGTGTGCCCAAGATCCCAGGAGTAAAGTGGAGAAGAAGGAATTGCGGTGTGGCCACCCCCCTGGGGGCGATTTCTCACTTTCTGTCTCTGTATCTGTCTCTCAGGCAAGTGTATGTGCCTGATAGCAAAAATCTCTCTTTAAAAAAAAAAAAAAGACTTTTCTCATCCTTTGGCCAGTGTCAAAACTTTGTATGTTCATTTCCCTGGGCCAGGAGAACTGAGTTGTTTGGGATAGGCCTAGAGACACAGCTGCCCAAGTCCTGGGGTAGCTGGAGGGGTGTCCTCCCATGGGACCTGCTGCCCCTATGGTCCTCCCAATACCAAGGGGCTGCCCAGACGTTGTGGGGGTTCCGACTTACCCACGTTGTTCCCCGTCTCCATATAGAACAGTGAGAGGGATGTTTCTGCTTCTCTTGACTTGGTCTTCCTCCTCCGTTCTGCCGTCCCTTCTTTCCCTGGCTGGGCTGCAACTAGGAGACATTTGGCTTGTGGACTGGATCACCCTTGGGGGTTCATGTGATGAAACTGTCCAGCCTGGCTTAGCGACCTCTCAATTTCTGCTATATACTGCCCCTGGAAATGGGGCTCTGGGACAGCTTTGAGGTCCCCTGGCCTCACCTGGGTCAGTACTAGCTAGAGCTACCGTGGCTAAGTCCTGGTATGTACCAGCACGGTGCTGAGTACTGGGTGTCACACTCTGTCTTGCTTCTCCTCTCAGCCCCCAGTTTATGCTGAGCCAGTGGGACTCAGAGCTAGCAAGATGCACAGCATGAGTCCACCTGGTCGTTCCTGACTCTAGAACTCTGCATTGGGCAGAACTCTGCTTTATTTTTGACATGAAAAATAAGACACAAGGGGCTGCAAGGTCCCAGAATGGTAGCTGTAAAACATGATGCTCTGCGAGGCAGACCCACTGGAAAGGTTCCTGGTTCAAGTCCAGAGACCTCCCTGAGTATGCCAGGTACATGGGTCCCCATGATCTGGGTCTGGCTGAGGCTAGGGGTGGATGGTGGCATCAAGACCCTTTTGGGGGTGCTGCATTTCTCTCTCTCACTCTGTCTCTTTTACTCATGAAATAAATAGAACTTTTTACAGGAAGAAATAAGATACATGAACCGAGTACTTCATCCCACTAGGGATGGCCTGTCATGGCCAGCGGCTACATGGCCCTCGGCCCCTCTGAGCCTGAATTTCTCTGTTGCTAAAACAGGGAGCTGCCTGCTGTACAGGACTGATTGCTACAGACAGACAATGGGACAGTCTTGGCAGACAGGAGGGCACACAGTCAGGACTTACAATAGTCGGTCATTTGGCTCCTGCCATTACTGAATCCTTACTCCTGCTGTGCCCGAGCCATCCCTCTGCCCAGTGTGACCACGGCCATGCCTCACCTGGTGAGATGCCCGCTCTGCCACTGGGTGGATACCATTTCAGAGATTTCAAGGGGGGGCTCTTCTCTCTGTCAGGGTCACCTGGAATGTTCTAGAAAACACACCATCTTTCCTGTCAGAGGCCTGTTCTCCATGGGGATGGTATCCCAGTCACCCTAACCTCATTCTGTCAATCAAAAACTTTTGTAGGTAGGGGCCTGCAGGAGTAGACTCCTTGGAGGTGTCTGGCCCACCTCCTCAGCAGGTTCAGAGGGATACCTGGGTTTGGAGGCGAAAAGCATGTGTGTGGATATGCACACATGTATGTGCCTCTCTGTGGTATGAGAGAGCGTGTGTGTGCTAGCATGGCTGTGGGGATCTGCCAGAACATTCTTTGCCCATGACCTGCTCTTTTCCTCCTGGACTGGATTTCTGGCCTCCAGCAGGACAAGCAGCCACTCAGGTAAGCTCTGTGCCCTACTGAGCACCGCCGATCGTGGGGAGGAGTTCCTTCATTACTGGGTACAGCCAGAATGTGGCCATAGTTAAATGACATTACCCAGAGCCCAGGCCAGCTAAGGGCGCTTGAGTGAAGAAGGCTGGTGCTCCACTCTGGAGAACCCCCGGCCTGGGTTCAGGAAGACCCTCCAGAGGTCATGGAGCAGCATAAGCCTCCTCCTCTGGTCAGCTCAGGAAACACTGATGGCCCAAGAGACCAAGCCCGAGATTTGGGTTCGGACAGGCAGGAGAGGCTCATGTGCCTAGGCTGGCTCCCAAAAGCTGGCTGAGTCCTTTGAATGAAAGGGTGCCCAAATGCCTAGAGTCTCCTGGAAAGGCAGCGCTCTGGCTGGGACGAAGCTGCTGCCTGGGATCGATTTCCTCATTCTGAAAACGTGCTGTGTGCACAAGGGTCCACCAGCCGTGAATGCCAGGCTCTCAGCATCACTGTCCCTTCCACAGGCAGCTTGAATCAGGGGTCTTCCCTCTGGAGGCCCCTCCTGATTGCTGGGCTGGGGTGGGTGTTTTATGCAGGTCAGAATGGGCAGGCTCTGCCCCTAGCAGACACAGGCCCACCTTCCAGCTCCTCTCAGGCTTTGCTAAGCCTTGGGCAGAAACAGCAAGAGTGGGTTAGAGACACTAATTCCTTTGCTCCCGAGAGACCCTTCAGGATCAGCCACCTAATGATAGATGCCAGCCCACAGCGTCCTTAGTGCCAGGCTAGGAAACGGAGCTGGGACAGGCAGTCTGAGCCAAATGGGTAGGGGAGGCTACAGGTACCCCTAGGGCTGAGAGGCAGGCCCCCGAGGGAGTTTGCCCACGTTGTTCCCCGTCTCCATATAGAACAGTGAGAGGGATGTTTCTGCTTCTCTTGACTTGGTCTTCCTCCTCCGTTCTGCCGTCCCTTCTTTCCCTGGCTGGGCTGCAACTAGGAGACATTTGGCTTGTGGACTGGATCACCCTTGGGGGTTCATGTGATGAAACTGTCCAGCCTGGCTTAGCGACCTCTCAATTTCTGCTATATACTGCCCCTGGAAATGGGGCTCTGGGACAGCTTTGAGGTCCCCTGGCCTCACCTGGGTCAGTACTAGCTAGAGCTACCGTGGCTAAGTCCTGGTATGTACCAGCACGGTGCTGAGTACTGGGTGTCACACTCTGTCTTGCTTCTCCTCTCAGCCCCCAGTTTATGCTGAGCCAGTGGGACTCAGAGCTAGCAAGATGCACAGCATGAGTCCACCTGGTCGTTCCTGACTCTAGAACTCTGCATTGGGCAGAACTCTGCTTTATTTTTGACATGAAAAATAAGACACAAGGGGCTGCAAGGTCCCAGAATGGTAGCTGTAAAACATGATGCTCTGCGAGGCAGACCCACTGGAAAGGTTCCTGGTTCAAGTCCAGAGACCTCCCTGAGTATGCCAGGTACATGGGTCCCCATGATCTGGGTCTGGCTGAGGCTAGGGGTGGATGGTGGCATCAAGACCCTTTTGGGGGTGCTGCATTTCTCTCTCTCACTCTGTCTCTTTTACTCATGAAATAAATAGAACTTTTTACAGGAAGAAATAAGATACATGAACCGAGTACTTCATCCCACTAGGGATGGCCTGTCATGGCCAGCGGCTACATGGCCCTCGGCCCCTCTGAGCCTGAATTTCTCTGTTGCTAAAACAGGGAGCTGCCTGCTGTACAGGACTGATTGCTACAGACAGACAATGGGACAGTCTTGGCAGACAGGAGGGCACACAGTCAGGACTTACAATAGTCGGTCATTTGGCTCCTGCCATTACTGAATCCTTACTCCTGCTGTGCCCGAGCCATCCCTCTGCCCAGTGTGACCACGGCCATGCCTCACCTGGTGAGATGCCCGCTCTGCCACTGGGTGGATACCATTTCAGAGATTTCAAGGGGGGGCTCTTCTCTCTGTCAGGGTCACCTGGAATGTTCTAGAAAACACACCATCTTTCCTGTCAGAGGCCTGTTCTCCATGGGGATGGTATCCCAGTCACCCTAACCTCATTCTGTCAATCAAAAACTTTTGTAGGTAGGGGCCTGCAGGAGTAGACTCCTTGGAGGTGTCTGGCCCACCTCCTCAGCAGGTTCAGAGGGATACCTGGGTTTGGAGGCGAAAAGCATGTGTGTGGATATGCACACATGTATGTGCCTCTCTGTGGTATGAGAGAGCGTGTGTGTGCTAGCATGGCTGTGGGGATCTGCCAGAACATTCTTTGCCCATGACCTGCTCTTTTCCTCCTGGACTGGATTTCTGGCCTCCAGCAGGACAAGCAGCCACTCAGGTAAGCTCTGTGCCCTACTGAGCACCGCCGATCGTGGGGAGGAGTTCCTTCATTACTGGGTACAGCCAGAATGTGGCCATAGTTAAATGACATTACCCAGAGCCCAGGCCAGCTAAGGGCGCTTGAGTGAAGAAGGCTGGTGCTCCACTCTGGAGAACCCCCGGCCTGGGTTCAGGAAGACCCTCCAGAGGTCATGGAGCAGCATAAGCCTCCTCCTCTGGTCAGCTCAGGAAACACTGATGGCCCAAGAGACCAAGCCCGAGATTTGGGTTCGGACAGGCAGGAGAGGCTCATGTGCCTAGGCTGGCTCCCAAAAGCTGGCTGAGTCCTTTGAATGAAAGGGTGCCCAAATGCCTAGAGTCTCCTGGAAAGGCAGCGCTCTGGCTGGGACGAAGCTGCTGCCTGGGATCGATTTCCTCATTCTGAAAACGTGCTGTGTGCACAAGGGTCCACCAGCCGTGAATGCCAGGCTCTCAGCATCACTGTCCCTTCCACAGGCAGCTTGAATCAGGGGTCTTCCCTCTGGAGGCCCCTCCTGATTGCTGGGCTGGGGTGGGTGTTTTATGCAGGTCAGAATGGGCAGGCTCTGCCCCTAGCAGACACAGGCCCACCTTCCAGCTCCTCTCAGGCTTTGCTAAGCCTTGGGCAGAAACAGCAAGAGTGGGTTAGAGACACTAATTCCTTTGCTCCCGAGAGACCCTTCAGGATCAGCCACCTAATGATAGATGCCAGCCCACAGCGTCCTTAGTGCCAGGCTAGGAAACGGAGCTGGGACAGGCAGTCTGAGCCAAATGGGTAGGGGAGGCTACAGGTACCCCTAGGGCTGAGAGGCAGGCCCCCGAGGGGGTTTCTCTCCCTGGAGGCCAGGATTAGAGGCACCCCATGGCACACTCACCACTGGAGACCCTGCCCCACTCCTGTTGGCCCCAGGGCCTTGGGGCCTGGACCCAGACATTCTAAGACCTAGGAAAGACCAAGAGACAAACTGGAAACAAACTCCTCTGTGTGTTATCAGGGAGGGGAGTCAAACCATTCTGGCCGCGGAGGGGCCTGCGGGCTTGGGTGGACAGAGTTTCTGGGACTGACTTCTTTGCTTGAGCATCTTCAGCTCTCCTTTCGGAACGGCTGCACTTTCCAGTTTTTTTCCTGAATGGTTCTTCAGGGAGGCCACTAGCAAGGCACACTGCAACGAGGAATGGGAGGGTTAGAGATGCCCCCAGCCACTGTGGGCAGACAGACACGCATACACACACGGAGGGAGAGACTGCGTCCACTTGAGTCCTGATGTCCTCCAGACTTCTTTCTGTCCCTAGACTGCTGCCTGGGCTGAAAGTACTGTGGATCACCAAGTATAAGTACCCATACATGAATAGGTCTAAGTACCATGCATAAGTACCACGTGGGGAGGGCCTGGAATGCACCAGACACTGGGCTAGTTAATGCCCAGGGGTCTCAAACCCTCATGCCAACTATGCTGGTCAGGTAGGTGCTATCTTATCCCCATTTTACAGATGAGGAAAACAAATCCCTGTAAATTTCAGGTGCTTGCCCAGGGTCACATTACTCTAATGTGGAGGAGTTTCAATTTAAACCCAGAAGGGCCTGATTCCAAAGCTGGTGTCTTTTCCAACCTAAGGCCCTAAGGCGTCTACACATGCGGTCAGCTCACCGCAGGCCCAGGGCTGACTTCAGGTACTGGCAGAATACTCCTGTAATATAGTTGGGCCTCTATATCCACGGGTTCTGCATCGTGGACTCAACCAATTGTGGACTAAATGTATTTGAAAACAAAATGATTGCATTTGTATTGAACATGTATAGAGTTTTATTTTTTTTCCCTGTCATTCTTCCCTAAACAATACAGAATAACAACCATTTACAGAGCATTTCCATTGTGTCAGGTATTACAAGTAATCTAGGGATGATTTCAAGTATATGGGAGGATGAGGGTAGGTTATATGAAAATACTACACCATTTTATAGAAGGGACTTGAGCATCCTTGGATTTAGGTATTGGAGGGAGATGGTGTCCTGGAACCAATTCCCCCAGTCCCGCATACCAAGAGTTGACTCCAAGGGTTGCCTGTACTTAGTTCCTTTCACTCTTTTTGCCTATAAATTTCTCACCTATTTGAAAGACTCTCCATTATCGAGTGTCCATTAAAGCTCTAGAAGAGGGCTGGTTCTGTGGCCTGGTGAGTAAGAGAGCCAGATCCCACATAGCGAAACATGTGGTTTAAATCCCAGCCGTGGTGGCTTGAAAACATTCCAGGTATGTGTATGCACATGCACGCCCCAAACCCTGAAAGGAGGGAGAAATGGAGAAGGGATTGTGGCATGACTACACCTTATTGGGGGGAGTGCTTTCTTCTTCTCCTTCTCTCTGTCTCTTTCTCTCTCTCTGAGGAGCACATGCACCCTCTAGGAAATTAAAACAATTTTTTTTTTTATTTTTGGAGAGGTTTTTGCTATAGGGCGCGTGCGCTCGCCAGACAGACAGAGAGAGACAGAGAGACAGAAAGTGAGAAATCACCCCCCAGGAGGGATGGTCATGCCCAATCCCTTCTCCTCCAGTCTCCTCTCGGGATCTTGGGCACACACACACACACGCCTGGCATGAGTTTTAAGCTACCGGGTCCAGGACGTGAACCATGTTCGACTACGTGGGAACCCAGTGACATAGCCATTACGTTAACTACTGATCCCAAAACAATTTTTTTTCTTAAAAGAATGTAAATTAAGGTGAAGTCCTCCTGGATCATCGTGGGCTTTCAATCCCATATGTCTGGTGTTCTTGTGAGAGGAGAAGAACAGACATACAGACGAGAGAGCCTTGAAGATGGAGGCAGAGGTTGGAATTATTCTGCATAAGCCACGGATGCCAGAGGTGAGCAGTGACAAGGACTCCCTCCTTGACCAAACTTGAGTCAGACTCCTCTGAACCATCTTCTCAATAAAAAAAATGAACCCAGTTTGAGCAAAGAGCCCTGCTAAGTCCGTGCAGTGGGAACTATCCCAACGGGGATACCCAATCACGTTCTTCATCCCTAACCTTGATATCTAAGTCTTTGGCTTGCCTTTAGCAAGATTCCTGCTTAGCAAGAATCCCCCCACCCTTCATATCTAACTCCTCCTAGTAATTTCCATCCACTGACTCTGTCTTGGCTGTTATTCAGAGTTCAGCCTCCTGCTATGGCAACAGTCTTTAATAAAGTCGTCCCCACCATTTTTAACAAGTGACCAGTGAAATTAGTTTTAAACACCTGTCACCACCAGAAGCTAGAAAAAGGCAAGGAAGGATTCTACCCAGAACCTTAGGAGGGAGCATGGTCCTGGTGACACCTTAATTTCAGACTCCCAGCCTCTGGACACATGAAGCATGCCTGTCTTCTGTTTTAAGCCACCCAGTCTGTGACACTATGGCGGCCCTAGAAAATGAACATAGAAGCCAGTGCAGTGATTGGCCCATGCCCACGGTTTACCTTTTGGGAGTAGTTGAGAGCCTTTTCCATTTCAGACACAATGTAATTGATGTCATCACTCTCATAGATGCCTGGAAACAAGGCACATTGTAAGTGTGAGGATCCTGCCACATGTCAGATTGGGATGCACAAGAACCATGTTGAGGTACCTCAAGCCTAAGGGGCAGGGTGGAACTGTAATGGGCTGAGCAGACCAGCCCAAGTGGTAAAGAGGACGGCTAGGTACAGTGTAGCTACCATCAGTGGGGTTAGCTGGGACCCAGGGCCCTAGCACCCATTCAAGAGTGCTCATCCACAAGAGTGGTTCGGTGCAAAGGCCCTGCTATCCCAGACAATAAAAAGACCCATCCTGGGAGCCAGCAGGTGGCATGGTGGTTAAGGTGCTGGATTCTCACATGGCCAACTACGGTTTGAGACTCAGATCTTGCACCTTGAAAATCACACCGAGTGCATGTGCATGAATGCCCAAAGTCCTGAGAGGAGAAGGGGCTGCAGCATGGCCAACTTCTCTTGGGGATGATTTCTCACTGTCTCTAGCTTTCTAGTGAGCGCATGCACCCTAAGCAAAAACAAAAACAAAAACAAACAAACAAACAAATCCAACCTGGGATTATTTGCAGTGATTAATACCTTTCATGAGGATTACATCATATTTGAGACAGACTAGAGTATAATGGTTAAGACAATAGACCCTGAAGCTGGCCTGCCTGGGTTCAACTCCTAGTCCTGCCACATAACCACCTGTGTTTTGGGGCTCAGTCTTCCCATGTGTAAAATGGAAATAATCATTGCCCACATCATAGGGTTATTGTGAGAAGTGACTCACAATATTTGTAAAATGCTTGGAGCCGTGCCTGGCAAATGTACAATAGATATGCAATACACGTTTGCTATGATTAGTGATCAGCACCAATAGCAGTGCAAACATACATGCTCAGTACTTTTCATGAAAGAAAGAGCTGGGAAACAGGGCCCCAGACTTCCAGCCCCAGTTCCGCCACTAACTTTGTAACCACAGGTATGTCCCATCCCTGGGAGGCATTAATCTGTGACTTGGGGAGAGAAGGCTTTGGAGTGTCCCAGCCCTGACTGCTCCCCTGTCACTGTCACAGCTTCTGCTTTCTCTGCATGCCACCTAAGCCATTATTTCTTTTATATATCTATGAGGGTCTTCAAAACATTCGTGGACATGTGTATTATGAAAAATCTAGGCTTGGGTCCACCAGGTGGTATGGTGGTTAAGGTGCTGGACACTCCCACATGGCCAACCATGGTTTGAATCCCGGACCTGGTGGCTTACTTTCTCACCTTCTCTCTCTCTCTGTCTCTCTCTGGTCCAATTAAAAAAAAAAAAGGAACGAATAAATAAAATTAAATAAATAATTCTTTTAAAAAATAAACTGAAAAAACTAGGCTTGAATTCCAATTTTTTTGCACCCAAATAAACTTGTACTTTAATTCCATTTTCCATAAACATTTTGAAGTTCTCTTGTATTTGAATCCATTCTTTTTTTATTAAAAAAAATACATTTTGAAAAGAAAAGATATACCATTGTTGATAATGCAAAACCAGTATTTTTCTAAGTTAAAATAAGGCCCAGCCACTGTGGTGCAGCCAATAGTGGGCAGGCTGCAGAGCTGGAAGCCACGTGGTAACTATGGGTCGAGTCCCCACCTGGGCTAGCCTGAAATCCTATAAGACATGTGGAGAGCTGGAGCACTGGAGGAACAGGACGGCAGCTTGACCAGACCCTGCACAGGGTACTTTTCCTTCACCCTCTCGTGAGCAAACATGCATGTGCTCTACCATGGACAGAAAAGAAGAAAGCTATCCCAATAATTATTTTTTTTTAGAGATAAGTTTCACTGTGTTCTCTAGTCTGGCTCTGAACTCACGGTCCTCCTGCCTCAGCGTCCTGTGTCCTGGGATCACAGGCACACGCCGCCACACCTGGCTCTCATAAAATGATTTTGTTCTCTGTACCACTGTTAGCTATCCCGCCAGCCAACTGTCCTGAACATACTATTCCTTGGGAAGAATGCTATGTCAACCTTTAAGGGATGTTTAGGGTACTTCTCAGCTCTGATATCCTAAAATATTTTTAAAGTTTTACTTTTTTTTTTTTTTTAAAAAAAAAAAAAAAGCTTTTGAGCGGGCAGGTGGGGTGGGGGTTAATGCA
>NW_006198035.1:505413-511865 GCF_000334495.1 Tupaia belangeri chinensis
TTGAAAAAAAAAAAAAAAAGCTTTTGAGCTGGCAGGTGGTGTGGTGGTTAAGGCACTGGATCCCACGTAGCTGACTGTGTGGTTTGAGTCAGGGATCAAGTGACTTGAAAATCATCCCAAGCACATGTGCATTTGTGCCCAAAATCTCAAGAAGAGACAGGAAGAGAAGGGATTGCAGTGTGGCATTCCCTCTAGGGGGTGATTTCTCACTTTCTCTCTCTCCATGAGCATGCATGGCCTATAGCAAAAAAAACTAAAAATCATTTTAACAAAAATAATTTATTATAAAAAACTCGTAAAAAAGTTGTGGTAAGATGAACATACCATAAAATTTACCATTTGAATCATTTCTAAGTGCACAGTTCAGTAGCATCAGGTAGACTCATTCATCCCCAGAATGGTGGTCTTACATTTTAAAATGTGATTTCCATAAGCCCCTCTTCTGGAATAGCTCTATGGCACAAGGGGGTTCTATTGGTGTTGAGACAACTTCCAAAAGGGAAGAGGTGGACGGACCGGGCAAGACGCACACACCTGTGTCTCCGAACCAGTGGAAGCGGCCACCAGCAGCCCGGGTGACCTCCCTGTAGGCAGCAGCAGTGTCGGTGCGGCTGGCATAGCAGGCGGGGGGTGTAGTGTCCATATGTGGCTCGCCCACGTAGAAGAGACACACATTCAGCGAGAGGTCGCAGCCCCCACAGGCCTCAGCCAGGTAGGCGCTCAGTGTAGGCTGTGGGGGAAAGAAGGCAGGAGGGGCCCATAGCCGAGGGCCTTGACGCTGCTGGGCAGGTCAGTTCAGTCTAAGGATCTCTCCTGAGGGCCACTGCATGCCCGGCTTAGTACTTGGCACTGAGGACAGAAAGGGCTGAGCCTAGGTCCCAACTGCTCTGAATATCTCAGAGGGTCCAAGGAGGGAGACCCAAGAGCCTGGCTATATTACACGTGGCCTCTGGCCCACCAGCATGGACATTCCTGGAGCGTGTTAGCCATGCAGGCCCTTGAGCCGGCCCTGTGGCTGAGTGGTTAAGGGAGTCAGATCCCACGTGACTGATCACACAGTTTGAATCCCAGCCCCTGCAGCCTGAGAAACAGGCCGGGCAAATGGGCATACATGTTCCAGTAGCAATAGAATGGAGTTAGGAGAGAAGGGTTGTGGTGTGACCATGCCCCATTGGGGAGTGCTTTCTCCCTCTCCTCTGGCTCTCTCTGGCAAGTGCCCACACCCTCTGGCAAAATTTTTTTTTAAAAAAGGAAAAGAAAGACATGAAGACTCCTCTCAGGTCCCACCCCAGAGCCAGTGAACCAGGATCTGCATTTTAACAACATGCCCGAGTGTCATCTGCACATCAAAGCTTGAGAAGCACTGGCTGATTTAGAAAATCATGTTAGAGAAACACACACCTGGGGAAGATGGGCGGGTCCCAAAGATTAACAGACACCCCAATCAAGGCTACCTACCATGTCCTGGTCAGGGATGCCCCCTGTGAAGAGGTAGATGCCCTGCGATCGGTGTTTGTCCTTGTCCTTGAAGTCCACTTCCACAGCCTTCCGCAGGGCGCTGAGGACGTTCCTGCTGCCCCCACACCGCAGGGTCAGGGCCCACCTGGGGAGCAGGGACAGAAGCTGAGAAAGCCCATCCACAAGGCCCCAAGGGGGAGGGCAGTGGGCAGCGGACGGAGATGGAGGCACTCGTGTTCTGATTTCTGCCCATGTCTGGGGACGGATTCTTGAGAACTACTTCCTGGTGGAGGGAAGATAGAGAAAACCACACCCAGCGAGGCTGCCCCCAGACCCCACAGCACAAGGCTCTGCTGTCACCTACCGCCAGGCGCTTTGTAAGTTGTCCTGGGTCACGGGAACCATCTCTGGCCTAAAGCTTTCGATAGTGCTTCCAAACCTTCGAAGGGAGCAAAGATGAAGGGCACTTACACAGGGCAATGTCCACTCTGTGGCTCAGCTCTTTGGGCTCCTCACAGATTTGGGGTGAAAAATTCTGAGGACACCCCCAAAATGTCACTGGCCTGGACCAGTCATGAGGTTTCCATACTGCTGTGACATCCCAGCGTACTTCAGGTAGGGGTGGAGCCAGAACCAGCTTTGGTCGGGTTCCTTCCTGGTTCGTTGAACCAAGCATGTCGTCTCCCTCCTTCCCTGTCTTCCAAGAGTGAATAATTGGTCCTTTTTAAAACTCTCTTGACATGGCTCCCCTCACAGCTTATTTCCCTCCTCTATATTATGGTTCTTTTCTTAAAAAACTATACATTATCTCGTTTTCCCTATAAGACAGAATTTAAGATCTTTAAGAAGATGCACCTCCTTGATCGTGGACAAGGGGCCCCCTCTCTGGTTCAAGAGTAATTCCTCCACCTGGCTCTTGAGCTCATCACTGCCAATGCTTCTGAGACTCTCCCCCATAGTTACTCCCTCACCCACACCTACCTTCCTCTTCCATAGCCTCTCTACCTCTTAAAATCTCTCCATATATAAAAATAATATCGAGCTCAGCCTCATAACCTAGTGGTGAAGGGAGCTGGATTCCACATGGCTGACTACAGTCTGAATTCCAGTCCCCATGGCTTGAAAAACACACCAGGTGCATGTGTATGTCCCAAATCCTAACAGGGTGGAGAAATGGAGAAAAGGATTGTGATGTGACCATGTCCCATTGGGGGTGTTTTCTCCCTCTGTTTCTCTTGGAGAGCACACACACCCTCTGGCAGTTAAAAGTGTGGATATTTTTATGTGTTTATATATATGTATATATGTGTGTATATGTTTATTTACTGAAAAGGAATCATATGATATATATACTATTTTATAACATTCTTGTTTCCATACACTTGGATTTATTTATTGAGGACATTTTTCTACATGTACTCACATAAATTTCCCTTTAAAAACATTTTTTTTTTTTTTTGGTTTTGCTATAGAGCACATGTGCTCACCAGAGAGAGACAGAGAGAGGTAAAGTGAGAAATCATCCCCCCTAAGGGGGGTTTGCCTTGCCATAGTCCCTTCTCCATTCTCCTTTTGGGATTTTGGGCACATACACATGTGCTCTTGATGTGTTTTTCTTTTTTAAAGATTTACTTAATTTTATTTATTATTTTTAAAAAATTTGCTCTAGGGCTTGCACACTCACCAAAGAGAGAGACAGGGAGAAAGCTAGAGAGAAAGCAAGCCGCTAGGTCCAGGACTCAAACCATGGTCAACCACGTGGGAGTCTAGCACCTCACCCACCACGCCACCTGCTGGCCCCTCTTGGTGTGTTTTTCAAGCTGCTGGGTGTGAGACTTGAATCATGCATTTGGCCATGTGAGATCTAGCTGCCTTAACCACCCATCACCTGGCTGGCTCTCTATACATTGCTTTTAAGTTTAAAAAAAGTATGTATGAGACCAGCAGGTAGCATGGTGCTTAAGGTGCTAGACTCTCACGTGACTGGCTGTGGTTCAAGTTCTGGACCTGGCAACTTGAAAATTACACTGAGTATGTGTGAGCCCAAAATCCGGAGAGGAGAATGGGAAAAGGATTGCAGTGTGGCCGTCCTCCCTGGGTGTGTGTGTATGCGTGTGTGTGTGTGTGTGTGTGTGTGTGATGTCTCACTTTCTCTTTGTCTCTCTCCAGCAAGTGCACATGCCCTATGGCAAAAACCTACAAAATGAAAACCATGTATGTAATATATACAATTATACATATAATATACATAATTTTAAAATTATATAATACTCAAATAAAAGTTTTAAAATTAAAAAAATATGTAATATATCTAATGTGTAATTCAAAATAATTGTATATCATTTTAAAACTATATATACTATATATCATTTTTAAAACCATATAGTTTAAAAAGCTGTGTACCATTTATATGTTTTCTAAAGCTCTATATAATTTGTATTTGAATTTGGAATTAGAATGCTGAATGTCTGAACTACTGTGGCTGCTAGAACCGAGCTGAGGACTAAGACTAGGTATGGTGGGGGCCTTTCCTTGTCTCATTGTGGTTATAGGTTTAGAAGCCAAATAGGGCAATGGGCTGAGTTACCCTATCCTGGGTAATCAAGCAGTGTTTTGGGGCCACTTATCACCTTCGCCACCACGGGGCTGTCCTGCAGCCAGTTAATTATTCAATGCCCCAAATAAGATCATCCAAAGCGGATAAGCCGATGGCCTCTAGGATGCCGGGTGCTCGTGTGTCCACATCTGTGTCTGGGAGCTCGCTGAGGCTCAGCCCACGTGGCATGTACGCACACCCGCCCTCCCCACTGGGAACTGAGAGAAACGCACGCGATGAGGTTGAAGTGGTCCTTGTTGGCCAACTGCTCCTCCAACAGCAGGCGCAGGGAGTGCTGGATATGAATAATGTACATGGAATTGGTCCCAGAGAGATCGAGCAGGATAACCACCCTGAGAAGAAACACAAGCTTTGAGAAGAGAACTGAAGCTCTCAGATAGTGTTTATTTTGTTCCGTTTTACTATTTAAAGTTTTTTCCAGGGGAATTTTGCACACCAGATGCATAGCCGGCCCAAATCTCTATGGTTTGAAGCCAGCGGGTGGTTTACAACAGAGGTTTAAAGAGGTCATGGAACTTCCTTGCCAGGGGGTTCTGTGACGGAATTAAGTCTCACGGTGGAGATGGTTAAGAGGCAGGGGCTGATTCAATGATTTCCACAGGGTTCTTTGTTTTAAAGAAGATTCCAGGGACCAGCAGATGGCGTGATGGTTAAGGAAATGAACTCACACATGGCAGTCCATGGCTCAAGTCCCAGACCTGGTGGCTTGAAAATCGTGCTAGACGCATTGTGCGTGCGTGCCCACTATACCAGGAGGAGAATGGAGAAGGGATTGCAGCATGGCTATCCCCGCTGTGGGTGATTTCACACTTTCCCTCTCCTTGTCTCTGTCTCTCTCTGGCGAGCACATCCACACTAAGACAAAAACTTAAAAAAGTGAACATTTGACATTTTTATAGGTTGGGGTGTTTGTGTGGGAAATGGAAAGGAGGTGAGGTGAGATGGGGAATTCGGTATATCTAGGCCTCTTGGGAAATGTTGCTTTTTCTTTGCTCTCTCTTTGGTTTGCAATTTCTAGTCCCATTCAGTTGTCCTTTCCTTTTGCTTCCTTCTTACATTCCCCCCAAACTTCCCCCCATTTCCTGTTTGAGGCAGTAATAGACAGCAAAAGAAAATCCACTAGATTTAGCATCAGATCTTTGTTGAAGTCCCACTGTGTGGCATTAGGCAGAACCTCTTTGACCTTTGATTGATTTAATTATAAACTATTAGGTCAGTGGGAAAGTCATGACATATTTTTCTACGCAAAAATGCATCATGACTTTCTTGATGACCCAATGTAATAAGGGGTCAGCCTGTGGCCGGGTGGTTAAGGTGGCTGGATAGTTAAGCTGGTTGGTTAACAAGGCCAACTGTATAGTTCAAGTCCCAGATCCGTAGGCTTGGGAAACACGCTCAACACATTTGCATGTGTGCCCAAAATCCAGACAGAAAGTAGAAATGGAGAAGAAGGAGTTGTAGCATGATCATTCCCCTGGGAGAGGTACTGTCTCACTTTCTCTCTCTCCCTCTCTCTCTCTCTCCACCCCTCGTCCCATTTCCAGTGAGTGTACGCACCTTCTGGGAAATTTTTAAAAATTATAAAAAGACTCCTCATAGTGTTGTTTTGAGAATTAAATTATGTAATAGATGTATACGGTATTGCAAAGTCTAATACTTTACAAATAATGATGTGTGACGTAAGGTAGGGAATGATAGTAATGACTATAACAAATACCTATTGTTTCTCTCTACTCAAGTGTCCTCGACTCTTCCGGCAACAGCCTCCTGATTTTCCTCTGGGAAGCACCTCTGCCTCTATCAGTTCATTTGAGTTGGGTAAAGCTGACCCCACACTAAGCTTTGCAGGTGGGCATTTGACTCTGGACAGTTCAAACATCACACTTCCCTGGTCAAAGTGAATGGCTCATAGAGGGGTGGATGCCCCAGTGGAGGAGTCCGACCCGGCGGGGCTCCAGGACCCGTCTGAGCCCCTTGACCTTTGAGCATCGCTTCCGGTCGGTTCAGTGAGCTGGCAAGGCCGCGACTGTACGCCCCCCGACCATGGAACAAGCTTGGGTCACTTAGCTTGTCGGCAAGGCCGCCTGCTATTCGCTCCGGGACTGTGATAGCCTTGCTGGGAAGTGACCCCCCTCTGACTCCCCGATATATTACTATAAAAGAATTACATAGTTTTCCCATACATATTTATAGCAAGATTTCTCCAAAATCCCCGACCGCTCCCCTTTACCCTGACCATTTACTGTTAACTACAACGCTTCATTGGGCACAATAAAGGGTGTGCTAAAGTTTTTCTTGATTGTTGGAAGGCCTTTCAAAACACATTTATATAAACTTAAAAATTACCTCTTAGGCAGAAACTGACCCAGGACACCCC
>NW_006198035.1:511990-528946 GCF_000334495.1 Tupaia belangeri chinensis
TCTTTTCTAGCAACGCACCCAGTAACTGCAAGACGGCTGCCGCCAAGTACTGGCTGATAATTAACTCTGCCTGCTGAAGCTGTTCTCCGAAACCACGCTCCCAGAACAGAAGTTTCCAAAAGCTTGCTTACATCAATCTATTGTCGAATTGTATCAATGATTAATAGATCCGCCCTTAATTAAAACTTGAATAGAATCTCTGATTCAATTGTTAAAACTTTATGAATTGATCATTAGGTCACGTAGCCCCTCTCCCATTTACTTGCATGTATCTCATTTTCAATAAAAAGGCACGATATTTCCTAGCAGTTGTCACTCCTCAGAGAGCGATCTTAGAGGAGTGTCCGGCTTAGGACGTGCATGAAAAAGCGCGAGGCCTTTGTCTTTCTTTTCTTCCAGCGTCGCCTCCGTCGAACCAACCCACCCCCGCCGAGGCTGGTCCCCGGCACCCCAGGTTCTGGAAATGCTGAGCTGGTAGAGAGTACCAGCCATGATGGTGCAAGGGAGATGGGGGGGCACTGCAATGGTGCAAGGGGGGGATGGGGCTGCGTCATGGCTCGGGCTACAGGGAGGCCCAGGTTTGGTTCCCAGACCACCCCAAGTAGGCCATGTGCAGGGGTGCACACCTGTGGTCCTAGGAGGACAGCAGGAGGGTTGTAACCATAGGTCTGGGGCTTCATGTAGCTATGTTGGCACCTGAAGGGAAAAAGCCCGTCTGAAAACGAAGCCAACAGAGAAGAAAGCAGAGCTGAGAGACAGAGACATATTCCTGACATGAATGAACTTCTGGATTTAGCCATGCCTGAAGACAACTATCAAATCTGTTCTAGAACTTTTCAGTTACCTTAATCAGACTCCCCTGCTTTAAGCTAATTTGCATTTAGTTTCTGTTTTTTCTTTTTTTTTTTAAGGTTATTTATTTTACTCATGATTGAGAGCACGTGCACAGGAAAGAGAAGCAGAGACATAGAGACAGAGAAGTACCCTTGACCGTCTTAGCATGCCACAATCCCCTTCTCCCAGCTCTCCAGCTACTCAGGATCTTGAGCACATATGCGCTTTGTGGGTTGCAGCCAGCGGGGCAGGAGACCCAAACCTGCGGCCAGCCCTGTGGCTTCTGACACAAACTGTGCCACTGAGGCTGGGTCCGTTTCAGTTTTGTTTTTTTTTTTTCTTTAGATGAAAGAATCCTGAATGACACAATGATGATCTTATTAATGGTGATGGTGGTGGTGGTGACTTTTTCTCTCTGGGGATTCCGCTAAGAGGTTGCTGATCCCTAATCTAAGTGCTTATTTCTGTTGCTCCAACAGGGCATGCACGAGCAAGATCAACGCTGTGACACCCACCAGACCCACCAAGGACAAGAGCACCGCTTGAGGGAAAGTACCTTTTTTCACAGACAGTGCCCCAGATCCTTCTGCTGGCCAGAGAGAGCCACTCGATCCTTCTCTCATACGTGCGCATTGCTCTGCTGAGCTGTTTCTACAAAGCAGGGGTCACAGTGAGTGGCTGCTCAGAGAATGGGCATGACGGGATTTGTGAGGAAGCACGTGTACCCAGTGGGCTTCTGGGAGCATCAAGTCCATAGGTATCCAGGCAGAATAAACGTCCCACTCAATCTGGGGAGAGTATTCACTCCATCGAACGGAAGGAGGTATCAATAGCCCTTGCCCTGGATTAGAGACTTTTGTTTGTGGCACAAAGAGGCAGGCGAAGGAAGCTCCAGAGGACCTGCTGGTGGAGCACACAGTCTCTTTACAAGAGAGGGCTCCTTGGGGACAGCAGGTGGCAAAGTGGTTAAGACGCTGGACTCCTACATGATTGTGCTTTGAGTCCCAGACCTGGCTTGAAATTCATGCTGTGCCTGCATGCCCAAAATCCCAGGAGGAGAAGGGATAGAGGCATGGCATCCACCTTTGGGGGGTGATTTCTCACTTTTTGTTTTTCTCTCTGTCTCTCCAGCGATCACACATACCCTATAACAAAAATCCCTTCCCCCCAAAAAAGAAAAATTAATTAAAAAGCAACAACAACAACGACAACAACAAGAGAGGGCTCCGTCACTTGCTGTGTCTTCGCACCTATTCTGCCTTCCTACTGTTCCCCTTCCCACACACCCCGTGCTCTGACTCTCGGCACCCATCGCTGACCTGGTACTCGTAGAGGAAGGGTGGGTCCACATGGAGGTTCTTCACTGTCCCGTCGTGCCATTCGAATTGTACCATTGCCTTCTGGACCCGTGTGGGGAGGGGGAGCAGGGGCACAGAAACACATGTAGAGGAGAATTGTAAGTTTAATTCGGGCCCTGAGTTCTCCACATCAAGTGCATGAAAAGGAAATAGGCTCTGGGCACATCCGGGGGTCAGATCAACACCCCTAACACACACACACACTCCACCAGGTCATTGTCTTGTCTGCAGGTGTCAACAGAGGGCCTTCAGGAGTGTGGCCCTCCGAATGAACCATGCCTGACAACAAGCCAGGCTGCCTTCCTGGAGGTGCTGTTTTGAACAGAGACAGTAAGGTATGGTTGGAAGGTTTGGAAACAGAGAGCAGGACTGGAGACCTTAAAAATACTGGCTGGGGTTTCTTAGGTTTGTGAATTCAGGTAGACCTTCATGGACACTTTTGCAAATTTAATTGCTTATCCCATTTTTTCATTCTCCACCAAGTCATCATAATCCTGTCTCTATTACTCTTCCTTCTAGTTACCTATTCATTCATAGCTAGAACTGTTCATTCCTCAGGCTGGCTCTGTGGGACAGGGACTAAGAGAGCCAGATCCCACATGGAAAACTGTGACTCAAATCCCAGTCACGATAATTAGAAAAACATGTGGAGGAACCAGCAAGTGGTGTAGTGGTTAAGACGCTAGACTCCCACATGGCCAACCACAGTTCAAGTCCCAGACCTGGTGGCTTGAATCTCATGCCAGGCACATGTGCCTTGCATGCCCAAAATCTCAGGAGGAGAATGGAAGAGAAATGATCACACTGTGGCCATCCTCCCCCTGGGGGGGGAGGGGCGGTGATTTCTCACTTTCTCTTTCACTGTCTCTCTGGTGAACACACGTGCCATTTGCCAAAACCAAAAACAAACAAACAAAACAAAAATAAAGGAAAAAGAGAAGAAAAATATGCTGAGCACATGTGCATGCATGTCCCAAATCCCGATGAGATGCAGAATGGAGGAGGAATTGCAGTGTGACCACACGCCATCAGGGGGAGCTTTGTCCTCTCTCTGGCGAGGAATGCATGTACTCTCCGGCAATAATGAGAAACAAACCCATACATCCCTTACTCCACGTCCCTTTTCTTCCGTTCTTCTACTTTCCACTGTTCCTTCCATTTCTCAGCCTTCCACTCCGCTATCACCCCACCCTCACTCTAATTTTGCCTTTCATCCTTTCCTCTTTCCTTTATTCTAACCTGCCACCCATTCTGCCATTTTCCCCTGTCCTCCTTTCAAGTGTTTACATGTCCATCCATCAGCCCATCCATTCGTCCTTCCTTTCTTCCATCCACCCACCTACATTTTGCTCATGCATCCCATTTCCATGCATCCACTTACCCATCATTCTTTTCCTTTTTTCTTTCTTTCTTTTTTTTTTTTTTTTTTTTTTGCATGTGCGCTTGCCAGACAGAGAGAGACATAGAGACAGAAAAGCGAGAAATCACCCCCCGGGGGGGATGGTCATGCTGCAATCCCTTCTCCTCCATTCTCCTCTCGGGATCTTGGGCACGCACGTGAGTTTTAAGTCACCGGGTCCAGGACGCGAACCGCGGTCGACCACATGGGAGTCCAGCGACATAGCCATTACGCTAACTGCCGGTCCCAACCCAAACCTCTGGGTCCAAGACTCAAACCGCAGTCAGCCATGTGGGAGTCTAGCACCTTAATCACTACGCCACCTGCTGGTCCCTACGGTAGGTCTGATGAAATTTCTAGAGTCCCAGCAGAAAGCCTGCATCCCACTCCAGGCCTTAGGCCTACATCCATATAGCTCTGCCTTAAAACTCTGAATGCCTGAACATTGGGAAGTGCCACAATTTTCCTGTAGACAGTGTGAGAGAACTCTAAATTTCTATTACCTCATGGATAGTTGATGATACCGTTTTCTGAAGAATAGGCACAAATCCTTCCACGGGAGAGAATGCGTTGGGTGCCAGAACCTGATAAAGGCTTAATTTCTTGGCTGAAAAAATAAATAGTGGGGGGCTGGCAGGTGTTATGGTGGTTAAGACACTGGACTCCCCAATGGCTGACTATGGTTCAAGTCCCGGATCCAGAGGCTTACTTTTTAACTTTTTCTCTCTACCCAAACTTAAATAAAATAACAACAACAATAATAATAATAAATCTAATTAAATAAAATAATTCTTGAAAATTTGTTTTAAAAACTAAATAAATGGGGTCCAAGGCATTGCCATGGAAGCCCCAAAGGGTTCACGCCTTTCAGTGGGTCATCTGTGCCCTGGGTTCTGGCCTCTTTGGGATTTACCTTTTAGGCCATTGGTCTTTAGCCATTCTGCAGAAGTCTTGTCCAAGTTTGGGAACTCAATGGTGAGAGGAGCTTCATGCTTTGGGGGTTTCGGCAAGAGACATATGAGCGGCCCTTTTGCAACCTCCGTGGAAATCTAAATTAAATTAGAAAGCCCCCATTACATACTCATATTTTAGAAGGAGAAAGTCCTCAATCCGCACCCCCCACCCCCCAATCCAGTCCTCCAAATGGAGCATCTTAGAACATTATCTGGTCGATTACGGGCACTTCGGCCTTCCTCTCTCCTCATCCCAAACCCCTTTTCTCTGGAGACTTCTGGAATTTCCAGAGAAGATGGAAAGGTACCCAGAAATTTGCTTTCTCTTTCATTACTCATCCTCCTCACCCTTTCCTTATCCTTCCCATTAAGATCAGCACCACAGGGGTCAGCAGGAGGCATGGTGGTTGAGACACTGGACTCCCACATGGCTGACCGTGGTTCAAGTCCTGGACCTGAAGGCTTGCTTTCTCACTTTCCCTCTCTCTGTTTCTCTCTGGTGAGCACACATGTCCTGTAGCAAAATTTTTAAAATCACAATAAATAAAATAAATAATTAAAATAAAAAAGATTAGCACCACGGTCTCCACAGTGACAGGTCACCCCTTCATGGCATCAAAATACAAAGCCAAAAAGTAACCCCTACACCAAATTGTTTTGGGAGTCCTGATCTAGCCCAGTCTTCCCTCACCCAACTTCAGAAAGTGAAAAACTGGGGCTCGAAGGGGTTAAATCATATAGTAGCACATAAATAAAACATGACAACGATTCCAGCACCTCAGACACTGAGCACCTACCTCGTTGACCATGCAGGTTAGCTCCTCGCTGGGGCTGCTGCGGTGCAGGGCTTGGACATGGCCCAGGATGCCCTGGGCCTTCTGGATTTCTGCAAGGAGCTCATCCATGTCCCGGCTGCTGTAAAGCTGGGGGCAATGGGAGCAATCAGCCCTCCTGAAGGTGCTCATCTTCCAGCTGTGGCCAAGGCAGGAAGGGCGAGGAGCCAGGTCCATTCTCAAAGCTGAGGGGCAGACTGCTTGAACCAGACGTTAGAAACATGGAGCCTGCACATGGAGTTTGTTCCATTTGTATGGTAGTGGCCTGGTGTTTTTAAATAATCGAAGAGTTTTCTAACTTTAAAACCATGAAGAAGGGCTGGTGGAGTGTTGGTTGCAGTGGATGGATTCTACATGGCCAACTGTGTCGTTAGAGCCCTGAACCCAGCAGCTTGAAAAATATATGAGACGTGTGTGTGTTGTACTTAGAATCCCAAAAGGAGGGAAAAATAGAGACTTCCCCACGAAGTTGCTTTCTCACTTTCTCTCTCTGGAAGGTGCAAATTAAAAGAAGTAAAGAATCACTTTACACTCACTGGATGTCTATGATAATAGGTATGATAATTTTAAAAAAAGAATTATTCTATTCAACTTTATTTATTTATTTTAGTTTGATCAGAGAGGGACAGAGAGAGAGAGAGAAAGTGAGAAAGCAAGCTGCCAGGTTCAGGACTTGAACGGTGCTCAGCCATGTGGGAATCCAGTGCCCTTAACTACCACATCACCTGCTGACCTTGGTATAATAATTTAAGAATTTTTTATTTATTGGGACCAGCGTAATGGTTATGTTACTGGACGTCAATGTGGCAATCCACAGTTTGAGGCCCAGATCTTTAGGCTTCAAACTCACACAAAGCACATGTATGTGTGTGCCCTAAATTCCAAGAGAAGAATGAAGAAGAAGGGACTCCAGCAGGCCATCCTCTCTTGGGAGTGATTTCTTGCTTTCCATCTCTGTCTTTCTCTGTCTCTCCTACACCCTATAGCAAAAACTGTGCTTAAAAAAAAGAATTATTTTTTATTTAACATTATTATTATTTTTAAACTTGCTACAGGGCATGTATACTCACCTCTCAGAGAGAGAGAGAGAAAGGGAGAAAGCAAGCTGCTAGGTCCAAGACTCGAAGTGAGGTCGACCATGTGGGAGTCCAGTGCCTTAACCACCATGCCACCTGCTGTCCCCAATAAGTATCATTTTTTTAAAATGAAAAATAGTAAGTGTTGGTGAGGATATGGAGAATTGGAACCCTGGTTTAGTGCTGGTGGGAAACAGTTCTTCAAAAATTCAAACATAAGTTCCCATAACATAGTGGCAATGCACACTCAAGAGAAGTCAGATGACACGTGACTATGGTATGAATGCCCGACCTGGCCAGCACGCAACACACTAGGGACAGGTTCAAGTGCCCAAGATCCCACAGGCTAGAGGACTGGAGAAAGGGGACTGTGGCATGACTCTACCCTGTGAAGGTCCTCGTGTCTCTTTCTCTCACTCTCATGTGCATACACACACACTCTATTATGAATAAAGAGAAAATAGAGTGATCCAGCAATTCTACTTTATATACCCAAAATTACGGAAAACAGAGACTCAGATACTTACACTGTCATGTTCCCAGCGGCATTATTCATAACAGACAAAAGGTGGAAACAAACCAAATGTCCATCAACAGGTGGATGGATAAACAGAATGTGGTATATCCATGCAGTGGAATATCACTCAACCGTAAAGATGAGTGAGGTTCTGATATGTACTAGGACATGGGTGAACCTTGACAACATCATGCTAAATAAAAGCAGACAGACACAAAAGGGATGTGATTCCACTGATATGAACCACCCGGAAGAGGTCTCTCTATTCAGACAGAGAAAACTAGTGATTGCCAGGGGCTGGAGCGGGGAGGGGGATGAGGAGGGACCGCTTTGTGGGTGTAGGGTTTCCTTTTGGGAGGATGAGAATGTTTTAGAACTAGATAAATGTAGAAGCTGCACAATATTTTGATGTACTAAATGCCACTGAATTGCTCACTTTAAAATATTGGGTTATTGGAAGAGTCATGACACTTAATTTTTTGAAGAATTATTTCATTTAACTTTATTTTTTCATTTATTTTAATTTGACCAGAGAGGGACAGAGAAAGAGAAAGAGAGAAAGAGAGAAAGCAAGCTGCCAGGTCCAGGACTCGAAATGCTATTAGTCATGTGGAAGTCCAGCACCCTTAACCATCATACCTCCTGCCAGCCCCCAAATTATGACACATTTTTACATAGAAAAAATACATCATGACTTTTCTGACAACCCAATAATTCCATATTATGCGAATTTCACCTCATTTTTTTTTACATGTGAAGAAATCACATAGAGGAAAATTCAGATTTCTGATTTCTGTCAAAAAAATCAGATGAGCAGGGCCAGCAGATGGGATAGCACGTACGTCACTGGACTCAAGGCTGACTGTGGTTCAAGATCCAGACCCAGTGGCTTGAAAATCACAGAGTGCATGTGTGTGCATGTCCAAGATCCTGGGAGGAGAATGGAGGAGAAGGGATTGCGGCGTGGCCATCCTCTTGGGGGGTGATTTCTCAATTTCCCTCCCACTATCTCTATTTCTCTCAAAAGAGAGACATGCCCTAAAGCAAAACCTCAAAAAAAAAAAAAAAAAAAAAAAAAAAGAAATCAGAAGAGCTAGGATCACATTCCCACAGAGTAACAACCAGCTGACCCTGAGAAGAGTCTGTGCTCTAGATGAGACCTAATTTTTGTCATCTTTGCACTATTTGTTTTATTCATATGAAAGAGGATGAAATTTTTATTTATTTGTTTATTTTAATTTGACTAGAGAGGGACAGAATAAGAGAGAGAGAGAGGGAAAACGAGAAAACAAACCACCAGGTCCAGGACTCGAACCACAGTTGGCCATGTGGGAACCCAGAACTCTTTAACCACCACACCACCTTCCAGCCCAGAAGATGAAAATTAAAAATAATTTTTTTTTCTTTACTCATGGTAAAGAAAATATGAGGGAAGAACAGGGACATGTGCACACAGGTGACAGTGAGAGCGGAGGAGGGAGGGAAGGGGGGCAGAGAGAGAGGAGCACTCTCCACAGGGTCTCTCTCACAATCTCCTTCCTTCAGTCATTGGGCCTGTCAGATCCTGAGCACTCAAGAGTGTGCCTGATGGGTTCCAGGCTGACTGGGCCAGGGATTCAAACTGCAGCCACCCTGTGAGATCCAGCTGCTCTAGAGCACAGTGTAACTACTATGCCGAGGAGCTGGCCCAGAAGATGACATTTCTGTACCACCTCTTTATCGAGAGAGGGAAAGCAACAGATGAGAGGGCTGCAGGTTTTAAGGCATAATATTTCTTAAACCAGCCGGTTTCATTCATTTACTTTCCCCTCTCAGCTTCCGCAGTCTGATACCTACAAACGGAGTCTAGGCAATGAGAAATCAAGGAGAGTCTCCTGATCCTGGCTCCCTGGTATGAAATGTTAGGCTCTGTGACAGTAGAACACATGTGTGAGACACTTGAACCACTTGAGAGATTAATAACCATTTAGTCATGATTCTTAATGGTTATTAACAGGCACAGTTTGCTAGCCTAACAAATGATGGGATTCTCTTTATATATATATATTTTTTTTTTAGAGAGATTTTTACTATAGGGCGTGTGTGCTCACCAGAGAGACAGAAAGCAAGAAGTCACCCCCCAGGGGTATGGCCATGCCGCCAACCCTTCTCCATTCTCCTCTCGGGATTTTGGGCATGCACACACACATGCGTGGTGTGAGTTTTAAGCCGCTGGGTCTGGAACTCAAACTGTGGTTGACTACGTAGGAGTCCAGTGACGTTATGCCATCTGCTGGCCCCACGAATGATGGGATTCTTAATCTGCCAGAAGGACCTACACACGTTACCATCATTGTGAACACAGGGTGAGTGATGCTTAGTTACTGACTGGGACAAGGACACTAATGGATGGGCTGGTACAACACTGACTGCTCGTTTGCCCTGTGTGCATGTCCTGCAGCAGCAGGGTTCTGTCTAGGAGAGAGAATTGAGCAGCAGTTCAGGCTCTGCCTTGGGGAGAGCAGAGGCAGCCTGGGGCCTGTGTCTATGGCCATGGATATTAGTTGAGGAGGCTGCTGGCCAGGCTTCGAAAGGCCTCGAGACTCACAGGTGTGCAATCAACTCATCAACTCATCACACACCACCAAAGGATCTCACATGATTTTGGTTTGTCCCTGTTCTTCTTTCATATTCATTTTAAAAAAGGAATTATTTAGGGGGCTGGCAGGTGGCATGGTGGTTAAGGGCGCTAGACTCCCACATGGCCAATTGCAGTTCAAGTCCCAGACCTAGCGGCTTGCTTTCTCTCGTTCTCTCTCGCTCTCACTTGCTCTCTCTCTCTGTCACTCTGTCTTTCTCTGGTCAAATTAAATAAGTAAATAAATAAAGTAAACAAATTAAAATAAGCAAATAAATAATTTTATTTATTATTATTTTTTTAATTCAACTGGAAAGAGATAGGGAAAGTGAGAAAGCAAGCTGCCAGATCCAGGACTCGAACTGCAGTGGGCCACTTGGGAGTTCAGTGCCTTAGCCACCACACCACCTGCTGGCCCGATCCCTCATATTCATTTGAACTTGATTTTACCTGTGTAAACCCACTGAGTCAGGGGGGTGGAGCAACGGGAATGGGGAAGCAAGTACATAGCATGGTCTGTCCTGGCCCGGATCCCCTGGGCACAGCCCTGGAGGCAAGGACGGGGACCAAGTGTGGGCAGAGGGGCTTACCTCTGTCTCAGGGCTGTAGCAGTGGTAGTCACCCCCAAGACCTTCAGCAAGGTTCTTCAGGACTGCCTGTGGGGAGGGGACAGGGATAGCCCTTGGCAGGCAGTGCCAACACTCCACGTGCTTTCTCCCTGGCTGAACCTCCCAGCTATGCAGTGCTTCCCCCGCTACCAAGGGCAGAACTAGCACAGGAGTGGTGTGTCTGGTCCACAGCTGCAGGAGCCTGCCGAGGCTCAGAGCCTTAACACTGGCCCCACTCCCCAGCGCCAAACCCAGGGAAACCCTGCAAGATCCCAGATACTTACAGAGGGCACCTGACTGTCACATCTGTAGGTGATGACATGGACAGCGATGCCCCTTCCCACTGTGGCCTGCTGGATGTAATCAGACAGGATGCCAGAAGGCTGATCTGGGCTGGGGGAAGACAGATCGAGAGAGCTGAGAACCGAGGGTCAAACGACATTTGTTGGTAATTCCCAGGGAGCCTGTATTAGCTGACCCTCCGTGTCCTAGTTCACCTATATAAGGTGCAGGGCTGGGTGGACTACAGGCGCAGCTGGTTCTGGCTGCCCTACCCATCTGGGCAAACTCGATCCTTCTCTCAAGAGTGAGTGAAGAATCATGTGTGATGATTTTTCTTTTTTCTTTTTCTTTTTTTTAGAGAGATTTTTGCTATAGGGCATACCCACTCACCAGAAAGAGGGAGACAGGAAGCAAGAAATCTCCCCCCAGGGAGAATGGTCATGCCACAATCCCTTCTCTTCCATTCTTTTCTTGGGATCTTGGGCACACATGCACACATGCCTGGCGTGAGTTTTAAGTTGCCAGGTCCAGGACTTGAACCGCAGTCGACTACATGGGAGTCCAGCGACGTAACCATTACACCATCTGCTGGCTCCTTAATGATCCTTTCTAACAGTGGTTTGGTTCTTCAGCCTTTTTCCTGCAGTCGGTTACCGGCTTAGGAAAGGAGACTCACCAGCTTCTCATTATAGTCACCAGGGAATTCAGCTCCCTGAGAGAGAAGGCCTTCTTCAGGGCTTGTAGCAAATTGCTGCCTCCGTCAGGCTGCAGGTCCTTCACCCAGAGCTTGAGCTCCTGGAGGCTGGGAGACAACAGCAGCGACTAGTGACTGTACTCCCTGGTGCCAGGCCGGGACACTGTGGCTCATTCAGGCCTCGCAACAAGGCTTTGAGCGGATACTTTCACTCCCATTTTGTGGATGAGGACACAGACTCAGAGTTAGGACTTGCCCAAGGTGATACAGCAAGCAATGGTCAAAGTGAGATTTCAAACCAGGCCTGACTCTGGAAACAGGAGCATCCAGGATCTCTGCTATTTAAGGGTCTGGGGCTGAGTCCCTTCTTCCCACCCCATGTCCCAACTCCCTGAGAGCCAGACCTCAGCGTGAAGCGGGAGGCTAATCCCCTGGCCCTAAGGGGTTATCATTGCTTGTGTTTATGTCCCACGTGGGTGATGACATGGCCCTGGTGAGAGGGAAAATGACTTAATTTGGTACTTTCTTGGTTAAATACCCTGCCTGGCACTAGCAAGAGAATTCTCTTTCCACCTCTCTTTCAGCCTGACAATGAGAAATCTCAGCATGGTGCTAATAAGCCTGTCTTTCATTGTTATAACATCGGCTTTCCCTTCAGAACAGGGAGGGAAAAGATTCAGGTCTGACACCATCTCCAGCCAATAGGTTTCAATATGTGTTGGGTTGTTGGAAAAGTCCCGACATATTTTTTTTACATAAAGATGCGTTATGACATTTCTGGTGATCCAGTAATATCATTGTTTTTCTTTCATCTTATTTATTTTCATAACTACTTTATTTTTTTTAAATTAATTTATTTGTTATTATTATTATTATTATTTCAGAGAGTTCTTTTTGACTTAGGGTGTGTGCACTTACCAGAGAGCCAGAAGGTGAGAAACCACCCCCCATGGGGAAATGGCCACATTGCAGTCCCTTCTCCTTTATCCTCTTGGGACTTTGGGCATGCATGCACATGTGCCCAGTGAGTTTTAAGTTGCCAGATCTGGGACTTGAACTACAGTTGACTATGTGGGAGTCCTGTTATGTAACCATTATGCCATCTGCTGGTCCTTGGTATTATTTTTTAATTTGACTAGAGAGAGACAGAGAGGGAGAGTGAGAAAGCAAGCTGCCAGGTCCAGGACTTGAACCACAGCCAGCCATGTGGGAGTCAGGCATTTTAACCACCATGTCACCTGCTAGCCCCTATTTTCATTACGACTTTCTTTTTTTTAAGAGATTTTCACTATAGGGCACGTGCGCTTGCCAGACAGACAGAGAGAGACATAGAGACAGAAAGCGAGAAATCACCCCCCAGGGAGGATGGTCACGCCGCAATCCCTTCTCCTCCATTCTCCTCTCGGGATCTTGGGCACGCACGCACATGCACCCGGCATGAGTTTTAAGCCACCGGGTGTGGGACGCGAACCGCGGTCGACTACATGGGAGTCCAGTGACATAGCCATTATGCTAACTGCTGGTTCCCACTACTTTCTAATTATGGGAAATGATATGGGCTTCTCAGTTACAGTATTGATAGAAAATTTCCTTCAACAATAAAGAGAGGCCCAGCTGCTGTGGTATAGTGCCACTGGGGTGCCCTGCAAGGCTGGAAGTCACATTGCCCACTGGGTCTTCCTGAAAACCCATGTCTAGGATCCTGAGGATCTGGAGGACTAGGGAGAGGGGCCACAGCATAAGAGACCCTGTCAAGGGTACTTTCTCTCTCATCCAGGTGCATGTGCTCTGTATCATTTAAAATGATAATAATAATAAATAAAATTGTCAGTTCAGCAGCAGTAGCACCATGCTTTGCAAAGCTGGAAGCCACATGGAAGATTAGAGTTTGGGTCCCAGGTCCACCTGTACATGATAGGTATGTGTGCATTAGTAAATCCTGGTTGAATGGAAGACTAGGGGCTGGATCACAGTGGTAGACCATGTTGAGGATGCTTGTCTGTCTCTGTCTCTCTCTCTCAATAAATAAATAAATACACTTTAAAAATAATAACCATGGGAACCAGCAGTTAGCGTAATGGCTATGTCGCTGGACTCCCATGTGGTCGACCGCGGTTCGTGTCCCGGACCCGGTGGCTTAAAACTCACACCGGGCACGTGTGTGTGCATGCCCACGATCTCGAGAGGAGAATGGAGGAGAAGGGATTGCGGCGTGACCATCCCCCCTGGGGGGTGATTTCTCGCTTTCTATCTCTATGTCTCTCTCTGTCTGTCTGGCGAGCGCATGCACCCTACAGTGAAAATCTCTCCAAAATAATAATAATAATAATAATAACCACTAGAGTTGATATAAAGAAAACCTGGTGGGGCCAGCAGATGGCGTAATGGTTACGCTGCTAGATTTCCATGTAGGCGCCCGTAGTTTGAGTACTGGACCCGGCAGCTTAAAACTCACGCCGGGGGGCCTAAGTCCTGAAAGGAGACTGAAGGAGAAGGATTGTGGCATGGTCATCCCCCCCAGGAGGTGATTTCTTGCTTTCTGTCTCTCTTTGTCTCTCTGGTGAGTACATGTACCCTATAGCAAAAATCTCTCAAAAAGAAAAAAAGTACCTGGGAACAATACAAGTGGCACAGAATACATAATAGGACACATGGCAGAGCTATGACACAGGGCATGACAAGGAATGACTGCAGATCTCAAGGTGACTTCCAGTCTGACACCCCAGGGATCACTGGCCCAAGCAGAGTGGAAACCATAGTAAAAACATCCTCGTGTACGAGAGCTGCCACGTGCATGTGCTCCTTTTCTGTTTCATCTTTACAGTCTGTGAGGAGTAGGGATCACTGTCCTGCAGAGGGGAGTGTTAGAGGACTTGTCAGGAGTACCCAGTTACTGTCGCTGCCAGAGCTGGGCACGGCTCTCCAGGGGAGATCCTCTTCACGGCTGGTGCTGGTCTCCCTCCTGGGAAACGAAGCACGTGGTTTTTCCCGAGATCTGCTCTGACCTTGGAATCCATCCCTGGTTCTGCCACTCTGTGCGCGTTCCCTAACCCGAGTCTGAGTTTCCTCATCTGGAATATGAGGCTGATCATCCTGTTCTCTGTGGTAGCTACAGATGTTAGCTATGATCATACATGTGAAGTGCCTGCATGGCACTTAACACATAGGTGATCTAGAATATTCTCTTCGTGGAAAAAGTTCTACTTACTAGCATAAACAAGTAGAAATTTCTATAGCTCTCCCTTCCACTCTCCCCCCAAGAAAAAGAAAAAAATCCCCTCTAAACTAGAACATCCAAATAAAGGGCATCTATGCAATAGAATACTCTTAAATACCCATTACAATAAAATGGCTAGGGTCCAGCCCTGTACTGCCAGGGTCAGGCTCTGAGCAGAGCAAGCCAGATCCCACATGGCTAACCAGGGTTCAAGTCCCATCCCCATTGGCTTCACACTGGGTATGCACGTGTGTGTTCAGAATCCTGGTGGGTTGGAAAGCTAGAGGAAAACAGAATGGCATGGACAGGTTTCAATGGGATATTTTCTCTTTCTCTTTCTCTTTCTCTTTCTCTCTCTCTCTCTTACATGCATGCACATCCTCCGGCATTAGGAAAAAGAGGAATTAGTTAGCTCTGTATGCACTGACAGAGGGTGATATTAAAGGTTAGATGAAAAGCCATGGAGAAGGACAGTGTTACACACTCTTGCTTATAATTAAATAACGTTAACAGGTGCATGCATGTGTCAAGACTGTCTGTGCAGGTAGATGTAAGAAACTGTCATTCAGGGACCAGTAGTTGGCATAATGGCTATGTCACTAGACTCCCATGTAGTCGACTGCAGTTCAAGTCCCGGACTGGTGGCTTAAAACTTACGTCAGGCATGTGTGCATGCATGCCCAAGATCCCGAGAGGAGAATGGAGGAGAAGGGATTGCAGTGAGGCCATCCCCCCTGGGGGGTGATTTCTCACTTTCTGTCTCTCTCTGTCTTTCTAGCGAGTGCACACGCCCAATAGCAAAAATCTCTCCAAAAACAAAAAAGAACCTGTCATTGGGAAGGGAGAAGGGAGACTGCAGTGAGAGGGAGGCTTATTTGCTATTATTTATCCATTCATAGAGTTGGAATTTCTAAAACCATGCATGTGTTCTTTTCATCATAAAAAAGCTATTGTTGCTAGTTTGCTGGATCAAAGTGGTATCCTGTGGTCATCTTGTCTTTCATTTTGTGGACTCAGGAGAGTAACCATCCTTCCAAAAGCTGTTGGCTATCTGTGTCTCCTTTTATGAATTTTCTCTTTGCACTTACTTAATCTATTTGGGTCTTGACAGTTGTACCTTAATCATTCAATGAAGGGACCAGCAGATGGCGTAATGGCTACATCGCTGGACTCCCATGTAGTCAGCTGCAGTTCGAGTCCCGGACCTGGTGGCTTAAACTCACGCCAGGTGTGTGTGCGTGCGTGCGTGCCCAAGATCCCAAGAACAGAATGGAGGAGAAGGGATTGCAGTGTGGCAATCCTCCCTGGGGGGTGATTTTTCACTTACTGTCTCTCTTGACTCTCTGGTGGGTACACCCGCCCTATAGCAAAAACCTCTCAAAAAAAAAAAAAACATTCAATGAAGATATTATGAACAAGTGAACAGTGAACATTCTGGCCAAGGCTGGGTAACCACTCACGTGGAGGCACTGACTTCCACAGGCTCTGGCCAGAGGGGCCTGACGGTGCTGCTGAAGGACAGGACATACAACTTCTCCTTCTGGCTCAGCTGCTCATCAATGAGGCTCTGCTGGACAAACACACATCACTAGCTCCCAGAACTCAGGCCAGGAGGAGCCTGGTTTCACCTCTCTCGCTCTGGCTGGCCCCTCTGCACTGGGGTATGAGCTGTGCTTAGACAGGGCTGCTGGAGTTGGCTCAGTAGCTGATCTAGGCTGGGTGCACCTAAGAAGACATTTGCTTCCTACCCGCTGGGTCTTGTGTGGGTGGAATGAGCATCTTGGCTGCCATATTAGCATGTGCCATGACTGGACACTTGGCACTTCACTGTGGCACCCAAGGAAGGAGGACAGAGATCATGGGTAGTGATTTCTCTCGTTGTGAGATGGGGAAGGAGCAATGGGCACAACATCAGCCTGTTCAATGCTCTTGGGCTGCAGCTAGTGAGTTTCTGAAAGGAAATAAAACTTTTCCTCCTCCTTCCTAGCCAGACAAAAAGTTCACCTGCAGACCACCAGCACGAACCTTGCCCCGGCCAGCAGTAGACCAACCCACCTGGGGGATCTTGGGAAACTCTAGCCTGAGAACTTGGCATGAAGGGGAGCCTATGCTGTCTTGTCATCCACTGAGAGCAAGGACAGAGGAAAATCTAGAGGACTGGTCCACAGTGAGCCTTATACACTCTGCTGAGGTGCTAGCAGGTGGAGTAGCGGTTAAGGTGCTGGACTCCCACATGACCAACCATGGTTCGAGTTCTGGACCTGATGACTTGCTTTCTCACTTTTCCTCTCTCTCTCTCTCTCTCTCTCTCTGGTGAGCACACACACCCTATAGCAAATTAAATAATAATAGTAAATAAAACTTAGAAAAGAGACTCTGCTGGGCCTTTATAAAATATAACAGTCTACTGCTCCCAAATGCTAGGGAGTCTTATAAAAAAAATAACCCTTCCATGGGGCTGGCAAGTGGCATAATGGTTAAGGTGCCAGACTCCCACATGGTTGACCACTGTGTGAGTCCTGGACTTGGTAGTTTGCTTTCTCACTTTCCCTCTCTCTCTTTCTGTGT
>NW_006198035.1:528977-534046 GCF_000334495.1 Tupaia belangeri chinensis
TCCCTAGTCAAAATAAATAATAATAATAAATAAAATAATATTTAAAAAAGAAAATAGCCCCTCCATAACACCTCACAGAGACCACGGACTACAGAGGCTTTTTTTTTTTACGCTTGATTTTGCCCTAAGCATGTCACTGAAATGAACTCCTTCCATCCCTATGGCAACTCTATGAGGTAACCAGAGAGATGAGGTACCACAGTCCCATAGCCCAGAAGGGACAGAAGTAGCTGGGATTTGACATCAGTCTCTGACTCTAGAATCCTTAGCTTCTCTGATACAGAAGCTCCAGAGAAACGAGAATAACTCATCCAGAGAAGGCCAGAGCCTTCATCCAGCTAACCCTGCTGGAGTCCACCTCCCCAGCTCTGAGTGGGCACGTCCTCTTTCCAGGGAACCTCGGCTCTCAGGCAGTATGGTGGGTAGATACTGCTATGGCGAGAACCCTAGAAGTTCACACTGGGAGTGAAAATGACTGGCTGGGCTCGCAGAACTCAACATATTTCCTTAATGGTAGGTGCTAATTAAGTGTGAACTATTCTCTGTAAACACCCTATTTTGCAATGGCTATAAACAAAGCCAGTTAGTGAGCTTAGGAAAGGCAGGCCAGGGTGGGGGGAGGCTCCAAGTAGTTCTCTGCGTGGGGAGACTCACCACGAGGTCACTCTGGAACTCCTCTTTCTGAGGGCCACTGCTGGCGGCTGACACATCAACGAGAATCCCGACTCTGGTCCCCTTGATGAGGCCAAAGGCCTAAAATCGAAGAGGGCATTTGGAAATCACCAGCACAGTTCTGGGCTTCTCCTAAACCATCACCCAGAGGTTTTGAGTGACGCCAAGGTGCAAGCACTCTCCTCAGCAGAACAGGAAGCAGATAGAAGCCCCGCTTTTCAGGAGAAAAGGCAAAATTGATGTCTGACTTCAGCTCTGGGCACTGTTGGTTCTTACTTTGTGGTAGCCTATTCTTCGACGGGTTCTCTCTTTCACTCTCTTATAAATTTGCTACAGGGCGCATGCTCTAGCCTGAGCGAGACAGAGAGAGAAAGTGAGAAAGCAACTCCCAGGGGGAATGGCCACCACCCTTTCTCTTCCATTCTCCTCTCAGGCTTTCAGGCAGGCATGCACATGTACCTGGCGTGTTTTTCAAGCTTGCCAGACTTGGAGCTTGAACTGTGCAATGAGTCATGTGGGATCCAGCTGCCTTAACATCCATGCCACTGGCTGACCCTCTCCTTAATGTTTATTGTCCAGGGGACAGCAGGTGGTGTAGCAGTTAAGGTTCTGGTCTCCCACATAGTTGACTGTGGTTTGAGTCCCAGACCTGGCAGCTTGAAGCTCATGCTGGGTGTATGTGCATGCATGCCCAAGATCCTGAGAAGAGAATGGAGGAGAAGGGATTGCAGTGTGGCCATCTTCCTGGAAGGTGATTCCTCACTTTCTGTCTCTCTGTCTCTTCAGCGAGTGCACATACCCTATAGCAAAAACCTCTCAAAAACAAACAAACAAACAAACAAACAAACAAACAAAAAACAGTTTACTGCTCCCACTTACAAAGTGGGAAATCTGGAGACTGTAGAGAACCATCCTTTGTAAGATATAAAGTTTGATCTATTGGGTTGTCAGAAAAGTCGTGACACATTTTTGCACAGAAAAACATAGTAAAAGACATCATGACTTTTCAGACAATCCAGTAATTTCTAATCACCTCAGTTTATCTTATTTAATTTCTCCATATCTTTGTTTACTTTTTGTCTGCTCTATCAGTCAAAGGCAGGTGTGCTCAGCTCGCCGTGTGTGGTGGTGTTTTTGTGAGTTTGTAACCCTGTTTCTAGCAGCCATTACGATATGTGTGTCAAAGTTGTTTGATCCTGCACCGAAGTGTTCGTCCAGTTACAGCCGCCTGTGAACTGGCACTTTCACTCATATCAAATTGACAGTTCTCTAGATAGTTCTTTAGGGACAGTGGGTTTCACTTGATGCTTTTTGCCTTAAATCCTCCTTTATCGGATACCTAATTTTCCTGTTCAATTCCCCCTTCTGCTCTCAGAGGTGAGCATCTTACATCCTGTCTCACCTCCACCATTCCCGTTATATACTCTTCAGCAAGTGACTGCCTCTCATTTCACTGAGCAAAAAGAAACAAACTAAAGAGAATTTATTTTTACCATTTTTTTTTTTTTAGTTTTCTGAAAACTATTTATTTCTATAAGGCATGTGTGCTCCCTGAAGAGAGACGGGGGGGGGGGAAGGGAAAGTGAAAAAAATCACCCTCTCTATAGGTGGGATGGTCATGCCAAAATCCCTTCTCCCCCAGTTTCCTTTCAGGATTTTGAACGTGCACGCGTATGTACCTGGTGTGGTTTTCAAGCTGCCAAGTCCAAGACTCAAACCGTGGAGTCAGGCATGTGGGGTTGAGCGCCGTAAGTCTACACCCACCTGATAGCCTCTCTTTTTATCTTTTAGTGCAGAACCTACCAATCTGCCTGTCCCTGTGCTCACACATTATGCCTCTCCCTGGCCACAATGCCTCTAAGGTCATCCACCAGTGCTCCAAGGGCAGCCTTTGACCTGTGTTACTGGGTCTCTTGTCAAAATAAGGAGTTTGCTTCTGTTTTCCCTTCTGCTGGATCGATGCCTCCCTATCTATTGTACAATTTCCATGTAAAATAGACTATAATTTTGTCCATCTTAAAGGAGAAATAAACCTCTCAGGACCCCACCTCTTTCTCCTGGTATCGTTTTATTTCTCTACTTCTTCTTTTTTTTTTTTTTTTTTTTTTTTTTTTTTTTTTTTTTTTGAGAGATATTTTTGTTACAGAGCATGTATGTCTGCCAGAGAGACAGAAAGAGAGAAATCATCGGCCAGGAGGGATGGCCACCAGGTCCAGGATTCGAACCATGGTCGATTATGTGGGAGTCCAGTGACATGATCATTACTCCACCTCTGGTCACCTCTGCTTCTTCTCATTTTAACAATACGTCTTCACTTCCCATTTATCTGTGACCCACTCAGGTTAGGCTCTCGTCTTCCTACCCTCTGAAGCCGCACTCATCACAGTTATCAATAACCTCCCTCTCGCCAAACCCCATGGCCAGACCCAGGTTTCCAACTCCTCAAACACATTCCTCTGCTTTTCCTCCCAGACAGCGGCTAGTCCTCCTCCTCCTTCTCCTCCTTCTTCTTCTTGATTATTTTATTTTATTTTTTAAGAGAGATTTTTGCTATAGAGCATGTGCACTTGCCAGACAGAGTGACAGAAAGAGAGAAATCAACCCTGGGGGCATGACCACACTGCAGTCCCTTCTCCTTCATCCTCCTCTCAGAATTCTGGCACATAAGCACACTGGCCTGATGTGAATTTCAAGCCACTGGGTCCAGGGCTCAAACCAGTTGACTACGTGGAAGTCCAGCCACATAACCATTACAGCCTCTACTGGTCCCTTGGCCAGTCCTTCTTAATTCCCTTTGCTAGAGACCCTCCTCCTTGATCCAAAGTCTAAATATTAAAGTGCCCGAGGAACCTGCTCCTGAAGGTTTGGGTCATGGACCAACAGTGTCACCATCCTGAGCTGGTTAGAAACGGAGGTCACAGGCCCACCCCAGACTCACCAATGACAGTCTACATCTGAAGTCTGCCCAGCTGGTTTGGCTGCACATTCAAGTCTGAGAAGCATGGAGCTAGGGCTCCATCTTCCCTCTCTGCTTTATCTACACTAGTTTGCCGTCTTGGGCCCTACTGTGTAGATATTTGGGGCTGGATAATTGTCTGTTTTGGGGAGCCGAACCTGTGTGCTGGGTCGTGAGCAGCATCCCTGGTTGTTGCTACACCAAATGCCAGAAGCAGTCCCCTCCCCCCCAGCTGTGACAACTAAAAATGTCTCCAGACACTGCCAGACAGCCCCTATGGGACAAAATTACTGTTATGTCCACACCTCCTAAGTGATCTCATGAGTCTCATGTCTTTTTAAAAATTATTTGTTTTAATTTTATTTATTACTATTAATTTTTTCTTTTTAAGAGAGGTTTTTGCTATAGGGCACATGTGCTCACTGGAGAGATAGAAGTGAGAAATCACCATCCTACTCAAGAAGACTGGAGTAGGTGGCATCTCACTTACTGACCCCAAAATATATTACAAAGCTGTGATCATCAAAACAGCATGGTACTGGCACAAAAATTGACATGAGGATCAATGGAACAGAGTAGAGACTCCAGCAATATACCCCGAAACATGCAGCCAACTCATCTTTGACAAAGGGTACCAGTCAATCCAGTGGGAAAAGGGAAACCTCTTTAGCAAATGCTATTGGAAAAACTGGGTATCCACCAGCAGAAAGATGAATCTGAACCCTTATCTGTCACCATTAACAAAAATCAACTCAAAGTGGATCAAAGATCTAAACCTAAGATCGAAAACCATAAAACTACTGATGGAAAACACTGGGAAACCTCTGGGAGCCATTGGGGTAGGCAAAGACTTCTTAAGCAAGACCCTCAAAGCACAAGCTATAATCCCCCAAATAGACAGGTGGGATTTCATCAGATTACATCCTGGAGTTTCTGCACAGCAAAGGACACTGTAATTAGTGTGAATCAATAACCCTCAGAATGGAAGAGAGTTTTTGTTAACTGTGCTTCAGATAAGGGACTGATAACCAGAATACACAGGGAACTCAAGCATCTTACCCAGAAGAAAATGATTAACCCAATTAAAAGATGGGAAAATGAGCTGAATAAACAACTCTAAGGAAGACATATGAACTGCCAAAAAGCATATGAAAAAATGCTCAACATCCCTCATTGTAAGGGAGATGAAGATCAAAACCACAATGAGATACCACCTAACCCCAGTCAGAATGGTGAAGAGTACAAAAACAAATAATGATAAGTTCTGGAGGGGATGTGGAGAAAGTGGAACACTCCTATACTGTTGGTGGGAATGTAAATTGGTCCAGCCACTGTGGAGAACAATATGGAGGTTCTGCAAAGACCTTCAATTAGAACTACTATGTGATCCAGCAATTCCACTCCTGGGTATCTACCCAAAGGACAGGAGAGCACTCAGTCA
>NW_006198035.1:534277-552553 GCF_000334495.1 Tupaia belangeri chinensis
AAGAGTGTGGGAGGGTAGGAGCGTAGGAAATTTTGGGGGAAAATGGAGAGGTAAGACACTTGTGAGACACAAATAAGATTTATTATCTGTTGATGAGGATGTGTATGGTAGTCTCAACTGGGCTGGACTGAGGTGTAAATCATCCTGGGTAAAGTCTCTTCACAATCTAAATGATGTATAGCGATTTAATGTATGAATAAAAAAAAAAAAGAAAGTGAGAAATCACTCCCCGGAGGGATGGCCATGCTGCAATCCCTTCTTCACCACTTTCCTCTCAGGATTTTGAGCATACACGCACATTCACCTGGCATGAGTTTTAAGCCTCTGGCTCTGGGACTCAAACCACAGCCAACTACGTGGGAGTCCAGCAATGTAACCATTATGCAATCTGCAGGTCCCATTATTATTATTTTTAAATTTGCTATAGGGCATGTGCTCACACAAGGTGGCAGGGGGAGCGAGAAAGCAAGCCGCCCAGTTCAGGACTTGAACCGTGGTCAGCCATGTGGGCGTCCAGCACCTTACCCATCATACCACCGGCTGGCCCCTCATGTCTTTCAATACCATCTCTGGGCAGATCTCCCTTGAGCTCCAGTCACATGCATCGAATAGCCTGTTCCTCATCTCTGCCTGAATATCTGGGCAGATGTAAGTCCCTCACAGTCCAAATGTCCAAAACAAGACCTCTTGGTTCTCCTCTCAGACTTGTTTCTCCCTCAGCCTTCCACGTCTCAGTAAATGGCAGTCAGCCTAAACCCAGGCACTCTGGGCCCAAACTTGTCCTCCATCAGAAAGTCCTGCTGGCTCTACCTTCAGACTGTGTCCCAAACCCACCATTTCTCATCTCATCCAGCATTTCAGTCTAAGCTACCATCTTGAGTGGAAGCTGCCATCCTTGCTGCCATCCTTGTCAGGGCACCTAGCCTGATCTTCCTCTTTCCACCTTTGTTCTCTGTAGTGAATTTATGCAGTCACCAGAGTGACCCTTTGGAAACCTGTCAGATTCATGTCAAGGGAGTCAGATCCCACATGGCCAACTGTTTGAAATCTGGCCACGGTGGCTTGAAAAACACACCTGGGCACATGTGCGTGTGAGACTAAAACACTGATAAGACGAAGCGGAGGAGAAAGGATTGTAGTATGACCACACCCCAATGGAGATGATTTCTCCTCCTTTCTCTGAACACAAATGCCCTCTGGCAAAAAACAAACAAACTAACAAACTAACTAAATAAACCAAACTGAAACCCTCACCTTTGGAATAAGGCTCTCTCTCATCTGAACCTGCCTATCTAACCTCACGTCCTTCAGTTCTTATCCAGATTACGACGCTGGCCTGCCGTCGCTTTTGGAATACACGAAGATCGTCCTCCATCTGGGTCTTTGCATTTGCTGTTCCTTCTGTCTGGAACACTCTCCCCTAGTTCTCAACAGATGTGGCTCACTCCCTCAGTTTCTTTAGGTGTCAGTTCAAATGTCTCCTCCACAGAGTAGTTTTCTTGACCATTGTATTTAAATAGCCCTCATCTAGTCCAGCATTCCTCAGTGTTTTTTTGCACCAGGGCTTGGTTTCATGGAGGAGAATATTTCCACAGACTGGGTTGGGGGTGGGTGATAGTTTCAGGATGGTCAAGTGCATTACATTTAATGTCACTGTCGTAGGTTTATGGTTGTAGCTCTGGTACGGCTCTGTGGCCCGGCCCGTTCTATTCCACTTTCTATTCCCTAGCCCTGCTTTCTTTTTCTTTAAAGCACTAGCACTAACTGACTTTGCATAGGGTTGTTAATTTATTAATTGTTTGTCCTCCTCTTTGGACTGTAAGCCCTAGGAAGTCAGACCTTCTTGGTCAAGTTTGTACTCTCGATCCGAGACTAGTGCCTGACACGCAGTAACTGCCCAATAAATAGTTGCTGAATTCATGACCCAAAGGAAGCATGAGGCTTCCTAGGATATTGCCAATCCTCAGGGACCAGAAGAAGTCAAATTTTAGAGTCGGTTATATTTCTTTTAAACATTTAAAAAAGCTTCCATTAGGGTTTTATAGCTTTTGTAATCAAAAACACACGTTCCCTTAAACCCAGTCATTGACATTCTAGAAATATATCCCATAGAAATAACTAGACAGGTACATAAGAGGTCATTGGAGCCTAGTGATACCAATTATTCTCATCCTGTAAGAAATGTCTGAAAGCAGACATAAAAGAAAAATATCAGGGTTTTTTAAATTTGGCAACTAAATAAAAAAATATTTAAAGCTATGAGGCCAAGAAAAATATGGCTATGTTTTGGCCTGCATGCTACCAGTTTATAACTCTGCTTTTGTCCCCCACAGATATCCAGATAGATGCCCAGACAAGTGAGGCACTTGTCCATGGTCTCACTGACGAATCAGGGAACTAAGACCAGTGATAGACTAGAGTCCTCATGAATTGATTTGCAGGTAATCATTTCCCTAGGATCCAATCTAGGTTTGTTTCATGCCTCCATCAGAAGCAGTGAGGGAAGAAGGGCCTATCAATCACTACCCGCTTTGCCAAAGGTGCGAGGACAGGTGCCAGCATTTCCTAAATGGATGTTTTTTGGAAAAGTGAAGCTGTCATCCCTCTGGGTTCTCTTGGCCTGTGTTACCAAGGGCAACCAGAAGAAGTGTGCCATAGCTGGAGACATGCATCTGCCAATCAGCCCAAGAAACGAAGAAGATTCTGGATCTGAGGTGTACTACGCCCAGGAATCATGGGACAGGCAGCCTCCGCACCGTGTTGTTATTTACTGGTCTTGGGCAGAAGTGGAAAGTGGGAGTGGGGAACATGGACTTTATCATTTGTCTGTCCCGGGTGTTAAAATAAGAGTACTGTGTCTACAGGTGTAAGCAGTAGAAAATATCAGTTGGAGAAAAAGAAAGAAAAACAAATGAAAAAGCAAAGCAAAGGTTAATTTGCTCATGATCACTCTTCTACCTTGTGGTCTGAGGAAAATGGTCACATTTTCAAGAAAAGATCTGTCTAGATGGCCAGCCGTAGTCCTATGGATCTTGTTATAGGGCCGGCGGACCTCTGTGGGTCCCACCTGCCCAGGATCCACTTCCCCGTCTGATAGCACCACTCTGGCTTCTCTCGTGCAACCATGTCTCCCTTGCTCAGTCCATGAGGTTTGGGGGTGCTCACCCAGTCTCCTCCCATGTCTCCACCTCATTTTTTTTTTTTTTTTAACCAGGAGTGAGCACTAATTCCAGATCAGGCCAGTTAGTATATTTTATTTCCTTGGCTATGGTGATTTAGTCCAATGAGAATTAATCCCAGGACTTGGGAGAACACAGGGAACAGGAAATGAGGTCTTTCATGACTGGGGTTGTCTAGATGGTGGTATGTGGGCTTCGAGTTGTTTGTGACCATTTTCCTAAGCCTGGGAGAGCCATCCTCATAATGAAACCAACTCACATAAAAGCAGAACCCAGAGGCAAAGAGATGACATTTGAGGACCTGGATATAGCTGTGTATAGGCTTTTCATTTATGTGAGTTAAGAAAGTTCCTTTTTAGCTGAAGCCAGTAAGTTGGAAGTCTACCATTCACACCTGAAAGGGTTCTAGCAGATGCTAAACAAAGAATAAAATCTATGCCTGTTACCTTCTTGCTGTTTTCTGCGAGCCACTGCATTCTCTGCTGGTAGGCTTCAATAACTCTGTCAAAACATCGGAAGGAATTATGACCGCAGGGGGCTTCATCACTGAGCAACAGCTTTACATACACGGAACGAAGGGGTGGATGGGACTGGTTTTCTTTTCTTTTCTTTTTGGAGAGGTTTTCGCTATAGGGCGCGTGCACTCGCCAGACAGACAGAGAGAGACATAGAGACAGAAAGCGAGAAATCACCCCCCAGAGGGGATGGTCACGCCGCAATCCCTTCTCCTCCATTCTCTTCTTGGGATCTTGGGCACACACGCACATGCGCCTGGTGTGAGTTTAAGCCACCGGGTCCGGGACTTGAACCACGATCGACTACGTGGGAGTCCAGCAACATAGCCATTACACCAACTGCTGGTCCCAGAAGAACACTCTTGCACTTGCTCAAATCTGTGTTTTCTCTTTTATTTCTTTTCTTTTCTTTTTTTGGAGAGGTTTTTGCTATAGGGCACGTGCACTCGCCAGAAAGCCAGAGAGCGACAGAGAGACAGAAAGCAAGAAATCACCCCCCCCAGAGGGGATGGCCATGCTGCAATCCTTTCTCCTCCATTCTCCTCTCGGAATCTTGGACACACATGCACGCCCTGCATGAGTTTAAGCCACCAGGACCGGGACTTGAACCGCAGTTGACTACATGGGAGTCCAACGACATAGCCATTACACTAACTGCTGGTCCCAAATCTGTGTTTTCTCAGAGGAAACTGTTCCTAGTCTCCTGGGAACTGGCCACAGAGGCACAACAGAAGCAGTTCAGCAGCAGTTTCTTGCTGGACCAATTAACATGGAGTTCCTGAAAAGTAGACAGAGGATCTTCTTGAATTCCTGTACTGTGACCATTCCGGTGACTGGCTGGAGACTAGCATGGAGCGGTGCTCAAGGTCAGGATGCAGTCACTTGAATTTAATTGATTTCCCTCCAGTGAGGGCAGGTGGGACTTGAGGGCCTAGACAGGGACAAGGAAGGCATATGGATATGAAAGGATGGGCAGAGGGTGGCAGATGGCTGTAAGGAATACTTTAGTGTGGATGGAGTTAAGAGGTGACTCTTACAGTGAGACAGCTCTGCCATTTACTAATTGTGTGACCTTGGATAGGTGGGGTAACTGCTCTGAGTCCAGATTTCATCATCTCTGACATGAAAATAATAATAGGACTCTATTCAAGTCAATTTGCCAAACGTAAATTTACTGAGAATCAATTTTCCAAGTGACTAATTAGCTAAATAGATTTGAATGTTTCTTAAAATGCTGGATTCATGATTAAAAATAAGCAACCAAAGTATTGCAGAATTCTTTAAAACCTGTTTGACCTTCCAACCATATACAAATTACTATAAATTTTCCAATTAAAATGCTTTGATAAATTTGACCATTTGCCATTCTATAAGTGGTCATTTAGCAATTAACTTTTGGTTAACTAGCTTGAAAGTAACATAACATTTTGGGTTGTTGTAAGGATTAAATCAGATAATGCATGAAACTCTAAGCAGAATGTCTGACAAATTAATAAATGTAATAAAGTTTAAAGAAACCTCAGGCAAACAGTAATGATAGATCACTGATTGTCACAGCTGGGATGGAATCTTAGGGACCATCCTGTCTACCGATGATCAAGAGAGATATTTGTGTGTATGGGTATATATGTTTGCATGCCTACACGTGCTATCAAAATCTGGTTTAGGAGTGGGAATGTATGCCTATATACATATATTTCACATAAATTTGCAGAAGTATGACCCAAACCAATCTGACATTGAAAGCAGTCATCCTTGGGACCAGCAGGTGGTGTGATGGTTCAGGTGTTGGACTCCCACAGGTCAACTGCAATTCAAGTCTTGGACCTGACAGCTTAAAAATCTTGCCAGGTCTCTGTGTGTACATGCCCAAAGTCCCAAAAGGAGAATGGAGGAGAGGGGATTGCAGTGTGGTCATCCCACTCCCAGGGGGTGCTATTTCTCACTTTCCCTTTCACTCACTTTCTCTCTCTCTAGTGATTGCATGTGCTTGATGGTGAAAGCCTTAATAAAAGTAGTCATTCTTAACCATTAAACATCAAATGAAGCTGTGAGGTTTTAAGTGTTTATCCAAAGGGACCACAGATTTTGATGGCTGAGAGACCCTCATCTGGTCCAACTGCTTTGTCTGAGAAAAGAGGATACTAGGGCTAGAAATGTGAAGAGATCTGGCCAAAGCACCAGAGAGATTGCTACTTTCAGCTTGCCAAAATGAGATCAGTTTTGAACTTTCGGTTTGGAGAGGACATTGAGAAACATACTTACTCAGAAAGCTTTGATTCAAAATGGCAGATGGTCTGGCTGGAGAAATGCACTTTCTGCATGATATTGCTGCCTTCTTCCCTAAAGAAGTAAAACCTTATGAAGAGCCTCTGAAGCCCAGGGGGGCTGCATATGTCACCACAGCCTTGGAGGGGTGAGGGGAATGGCTTTGGACTTACAGCACTGCTGTGCCCTGATTGATCAGATCAGCTAAGGTGAGCTTCTCGAATTTTAAACTATGAGTTGAAAGCCAGTCTTCAGAGTCCTCCCCAGCTGAAGACTGGGTCTCGCTCCCCTGCAGCCTCTGTAAGACAAAAGCCAGAATCAAATAGCAAACCATAGAAAGGGAATAAAAGACCAAGGATACCCTAGGTCTCCTTCACATGATACCCAAGAGTTGTCAATTCCGACTGCTCCTACCTTAAAACAATCTAAAACTTCGGGTTGCTGAGGGAATAGATGAATGTGGAGGCCCGGGTGCAGGGTCAGTTGCCTTGGAAAGACTACCCATTCCCTGCCTCTCACTTCATCCCCAGTGTGTGTTTAGACAACTCAAGGGTCACTCACCATATCCTGCTCTGTGAGACTGAATATACAAATGTACCATGGCTGGGCAATATGACAATGGAACTCTGACTCCTAACCTCTCTAGCAACTGGTCCAGAATGATCAGGATTTGGCTAATAACTACCAGCTTCCCTAACTTTTGTCCCTGCTTCCAGCTTGGAACCAACCAGAAAAAGCCAAATATGCTCCCGAAACCAATCACGTAAAATACCTTGCTTCTAATTAACCCAGTTCTAGCCTCTCAAGCCAATAACCTCTGTGGTAGAACCAACTAAAGTCACTCCATCTTGAAGTTAATCCACCAACTTGACCAACATTTAGCTCCAAATTTCCTTGGTGACATTCCCAAGGTTGGAATGTAGCTTAAGCCGTTGTAGTAAACCTACCTATTATCCTTCCCCAGGGAGCTGCATTCCCCTGATCACAGTTAAGATGCGGGATTGACATCCGAAACTGCTCTGTACCTTCCTCAGTGCTTCTCTATGCTATTCTTCTTTATAACTCCTTCCTGTACAAGCTACGTAAGATACGCTTTGGGGGTGAAGAGAGCAGAGATCTACTTATCATGCAGCCACCTAACACTTTGCTTCTGATTCCAACTTCCCTTAATCAGCTCATTCCCATAAACTGGACTTGTCTACTTCATCCTTTGGTCTCTCAGTTCCTTTGAGCTTCGAAGGTCGTTTTGCTTGCAGGGTCTCACCTTGAAACAACCTCCAATCAGGCATGCCTGAAGTTGTCCCTGTTTTTCATGATCAAGCTTCCCTATTTCCCTGCCTGCCTCTGAGTATCTGCCAAACACGAGGGATGGTGACTGATTCCCATGCTCTGACAAGCTCTGAATAAACTGCCTTTCTCATTTGAGTGGCTTTGTTTATTTCCACACTTGTCTTCACTGTATTGTTTTAGGTTTGTGAGTTCTGCCCCCTCCAGGATAATGTGCCAGGAGATGAAGCTGGAAAGGTGTACAGGCCTGGGTGAGGCAGGGACTCTCTCAGAGCTTCCAGTACTCCCACTGCAGTTTAGGTGGCACAAATAGGTTTTCCATGTTGCTGGAGTTGACCATGACTCACTTAGGGTATGGACTGGGATCATGAGGGGGGATCAGGTCAGTCCCAGTGTGAGAGACACTACCCTGAGGCACCTGCTGAGTGAGCCTGAGCCCTTTCTAACCCACTGGGATCCAATCTGGATTCAAAGATGTCTCCTGGGTACCTGCTCGACTGTAAGTGGGTTCTGGCTGAGCTTGTCTATGTCAGAGCTTTCCTTGTAGTGGATGAGGTAGGAGAGGGGGGAGGAAAGTCCTAAAGCTGAAGGAAATACCCTGGATAGGATGAAGGAAGAATGGGAGAGAAGAAGAAAGGCATGCAAAACCCTGAAGCTCTCCATTTTCTAGCTCTGTGACACTGAGCTCCCCCACCCGCTCACCTAGCTCACTGCAAGACAAGCTCCCAGGTTTCACCTGGCTCACTACAGGGCTCACTAAGCTGCAGTGGAGGGCACAGCCCGAGGTGCTTCTGTATAAACAGCTCCCAGCAATGATCCTTAGCTCCTCCTCAGCTTTGGCCATAAGGAGAAGGTCACCCTGAAACCTAGGCCTACCCTAGGTGGCCCAGGTGTAGCATAATGATCTGCAGTGCTGGAAGCCACAGGCTGAGCACGGGCTCGGATCCCAAGTTGACCTCAAACATGCCAGGTGTATTCTTTCCAGATCCTGACTAACTGAAGGACTGGGGGAAGGGGATCATGATGTGACAGACCCTGCGAGGGGTGTACATTCTTTTTCATGAAATAAACTTACAAAAATAAAACAAACCGTCTGAGGAAAAAAAAAAAAAGACAGTGAAAATAACATGCGATTATATTCCGGTTGGATAGTATTGGATGCCTTAAGTTCTGTGCCTGAAGCCTGCTCCACTCTGATTTTTTTTTTTTAATCAGCAAGTGTTAAAGAAGTGTGAAAATGTACTCATAATTACAGCAAACATTCAAAGAGCACACTTATTGTATGTAAAACACTTTCCATATATTAACTCATCTCATTCTACAAAATAGGTCCCATCGCTGTAACCCTGCTTTACCCACAAGGAAACTGTGGCACAGAGGGGTTTAAGAAACGTCCAAGGTCATGCAGCTAGAGTGGTAGAGCAGGGATTTAAACACGAGCTTTAACTCTGGTCACGCTGGTAACCAGGACACTGTATTGTCTCCCTACCAGCAAACTGGGCTATCTCTGTGACTATCTCCATGAAGGATTGAGAGAACTGACTGACAAGATCATGTTCTGTGTGATTTTCTACTAAAGAATGCCCTGCCCGTGAACAGCACCACGTCAGATCAGATCATACTTGGCCCACACTTAGGGAACCGTCGCTGCACATGGTATGAACACTAGATGTCACTCTTCGCGTCTTTCAGGATCCAACAGTCTCCCGGGTTGGTGTAACGCTGAGCGTGATAGTCATAATCCACCTTCCTTCCACCTTTCTTTCATTTGAATGGACCTGTTATGCTTTAGGACCTGAATTTTGTATTACAAATATTTGAAGATCCACTATTTTTTTTGAGAGGTTTTTGCTATAGAGCACATGTGCTTGCCAGAAAGAGTGAGGCAGAGAGATAGAAAGTGAGAAACACCCCCACCAGGGGGAATGGCCACACCACAATCCCTTCTCCTCTAGTCTCCTTTCGGGATCTTGGGCACACACGCACATGCACCCGGCATGAGTTTAAACCACCAGGTCCGGGACTCGAACTGTGGTTGACTACATGGGAGTCCAGTGACATAGCCATTACGCTAACTGCTGGTCCCTGAAGAGCCACTATTAAGCATAATGTAGATTTGGACTCTCGGCCATGCTGATCAGACACAAAAGGAGGCGCTCTACATAGAAAATGGGCACATCTTCGTGTCCAGCGGTCATTTTCCTCTTTCCCACTGCTCTAGATGTGTGAGGCGAAGGAGGCCCCAGCTGTGGCTGGGAAATGTAGGAGTGGTCCTCTGTCCACCTGCAAAGTCATGTATACTAATACGAAATTAAATGGTATAATATGCCATTTCAACGACAGCTGAAATCATCGAAAGATTCCTTCCGTTCTAAACACTAGTGCGGACCTTTCCTCATTTCCTTTTCATTCGACTTGCTCTCCTGGGAGTACCAAAACGTGAGAAAAGTAAAGCATGACTATTTTTATGATTGTTTCATGGCTAGCATTACCACTGCATTGTTCCTGACTGATTATCATCAGCTCGAATGTAGATTAGGAAGGAGATGTTCGTGGCCAGCCTTGTCCCCGCACCCACTCATGTAAATGTTTCCATGGTAGGATGAATTTTGAGTTCGGCAATTCACTCACTCTCTTGGGAAGGCAGCTTATTTACATGCTGACAATCAGCCTAAAACCATAGTCTAGTTATTCTAAAGGCAGTCACTCGTCATAACCTTTTTGCTTCAATAGCATTTTCTTTTTTTGGAGAAGGTTTTTTTGTTTGTTTGTTTTTTGGGTTTTTTTTTGTTTGTTTTTTTTTTTGCTATAGGGCACGTGCGCTTGCCAGACAGACAGAGAGAGACAGAGAGACAGAAAATGAGAAATCACCCCCCCGCCCCGGTGGATGGCCACGCCGCAATCCCTTCTCCTCTGTTCTCCTCTTGGGATCTTGGGCACACATGCGCACGCACCTGGCATGAGTTTTAAGCCACTGGGTCCGGGACTTGAACCACGGTTAACTATGTGGGAGTCCAGCGACATAACCATTACGCTAACTGCTGGTTCCAATAGCATTTTCTAAAAGGGATTTTTAAATCTAGATTTAAGAAAGTCCTAAAGAAAAACAAATCCCAAAAGGAAAATTTCAGGAGGAAATCCCTTCGACTTCAGGCTTTGATAACATGGTCAGAATCATCACACACTCTTGAATTCTTCATGTTGTGAAGAAGGCTATCAAGTTTCTATGAATAGCATGCAGAGTCTTCAGCATAGAGATTTCTAAAGGCAGAGGATTAGAGAGGAATGCTTAATTACTCTTTTCCCGTCCTGGGGTCTTATGAGAAGAAACAAATACTCAGGATTTAACACAGTGTAAATTCTCTGGCTATGATTTGTAGGCTATGATTTCAGTTAAAGTGCTATGGTATTTACCAGTAAGTCCTGTGTCTGGTTAATGTGTGTGACCAGTAATCCATCGTCTGGATCTTGGCCAAGTCCATTCATAACCTTCTGGTTCAATTGCTTCTTTGGATGTCTGTCCATGTTTTTCCTCACGCTACAAAACATAAAGTGATTTGATCAATACCCCAGCCCTGGACACTGACTTCATACTGCCTGTTCCTCTTCTCTTCCCTAAAAGGATCCAGAATCATTTTTATTTCTGTGCAGTAACTGGTAAGTGTTCCTAAAGAGTTCTGATAAATAAAATGTGGACTCTGGGTTCATGAGATATTTTATTATACTATTCTGGTAGTTTTTGAGTCGCTGGAAAAGTCATGACACATTTTTGCATAGAAAAATACATCATAGGGGCCAGCAGGTGGCATGGTGGTTAAGGGTGCTGGATTCCCATATGGTCGACTGTGGTTCGAGTCCTGGACCTGGCGGTTTGCTCTTTCTCTCTCTCTCTCGTGCGTGTGTATGCATGCACACGCACATGTGCAAGTGAACACACTCTGTCCCTCTGAATGAATGAATGAAGTTAAATAAAATAATTCTTTAAAAAAAAGAAGTCATGACTTTCTCGAGGACCCAATGGATAACGAAAGCCAAGGCAAGTATAAAATGTTGCAACGCTGATTTACCCAGTCTCACTGTGAGGCAGATCCTTCCCCTCAACTTCTGTGAGCAAAATGTTGTGGCTTTCATTTGCAAAATCAGAGAATAACACTTACCAATGATTTTCCAGAAAGTTATTATCTTGACTGTGGAAGACATGACTAGTTTGTGTAGCCATTAGAAAAACAGCCAGCATCTATTTTCCTAAAGAGGAAAAGAATATAAAGGAAGAGGATAAGCACAGCATATAGACTATAGATTTGGGGTTTCGATCGTATTTTTTGGCTCAATTCTTCCATAATAAATTAACTCGGTAAATACATATTGAAGGCTCCTTGATATCAGGCACTGGGCTTGGTATGGAGGATACAGTGGTGAACAAGATAATGAGAGTTTCTCAGGCAAGCAGGTGGCGTGGAGGTTAAGGTAGCTGGATCCCACAGAGCTGACTCTGTGGTTTGAGTCCCAGACACCAGTGGCTTGGAAAACACTCTGTGTGTGTGTGTATGAGTGTCCAAGATCCCAAGAAGTAAATAGGGGAGAAAAAATTGTGGCCATCCTGTTGAGAGGGAAACTTTTTACTTTCTCTCTCTTTTTTTTTTTTTCTGGCAAGCACCCTTTAGCAAAAAAGAAGAAAAAACAAAGTTCCTCACCCTTAGCACTTCACATGTTGGACTGCATAATTCTTCGTTGTGGGGATGTCCAGGGCATGTAGGATGTTTAGCAGCATCTCTTGGCCTCTACCTACGAGATGCCAACAGTACTTCGCCTCCCCCCACCACATTGTGACAACAAAAAGATCTCTCCAGACTTTGTAAAACATCCCCTGGGGGGAGAAATCATCCCCAGTTGAAAAGCATTGAGACAGACGTTGTCCTTGTCCTTACAGAGCTTCTATTCTAAAGGGAGGCTGATATTTTTAAAAAATCAAATGGGGCCCGTAGGTGGTGGGGTGGTTAGGGCACTGGACTCCCATGTGACTGATGGCAGTTTGAGTACCAGACCTGGTAGCTTGTTTTCTCATTTTCTCTCTCTCTGTCTCTGGTGAGCACATGTGCCCTATAGCAAATTAAAATATTAATGATAGATAAAATAAATCATTAAAAATCAAATAGAGTAATTACAAGCTGGAAAATGCTATTAAAAAAGTAAATGGGGGGCCAGCAGTTAGTGTAATGGCTATGTCGCTGGACTCCCATGTAGTCGACCATGGTTCGAGTCCCGGACCTGATGGCTTAAATTCATGCCGTGCACGTGTGCGTGCGTGCCCAAGATCCCGAGGGGAGAATGGAGGAGAAAAGACTGCGGAGTGGCCATCCCCCCTGGGGGGGTGATTTCTTGCTTTCTGTCTCTCTGTCTCTCTCTGTCTTTCTGGCGAGTGCACGCGCCCTATAGCAAAAACCTCTCCAAAAAAAAAGTAAATCAGATGCTATGATGGAAAGTAGTCAAGAAAGTGTTCTATTGGGTCATTGGGAAAGTCATGACACATTTTTGTATAAAAAGATAGGTCATGATTTTCCTGATGACCTAATATTTTGCGTAGACAGAATGGTTGGGTCAGGTGTCTTCTGAGCTTAGATTTTCCAGGAGGATAAAAAGGAGGTGATTACATTAAGAATATGGTGACGGCTGGACCAGGCAGAAGGGATAGCAAATGTGAAGACCCTGAGGTGGGAAAGAGCTTGAGTTCTTCAAGGAACAGAGACTGGCCAGATCACAGTGATTTCAAGAACAAAGGAAATCATACTGAGGTGTGGTTGAGTTCTTTTCTCTGAGAACTGTGCCTACACTCAAAGGGGTGAGTCTTTACAGCCCACTAGTCACGACTTCCTGAGTCATGTAACCAAGATGAAGTAATCAGACCCTCTTTCTGGGAATTTGGAATTAGGAACTGTGAGGCTACTGTGTACATTCAGAAGGGGGAAATGATTATTTTCGGAGGAAAATAGAACATTTTTTGCCTTGGTTTCCAGAGGGCTGCTCTCTCCTGCCTGCTCCCTGCCTGCTCCTCCTTGGTCTCCTTTGCAGGCTCCTTCTCCTCCATATGAGCATTAGAAGTTGGTATTCTTTGGGGCCAGCAGATGGTATAGTGGTTAAGGTGTTGAACTCACCTGTGGTCAACTGTGGTTCAGGTTCCAGACCCAGCAGCTTGAAACTCACACTGGGTGTGTGTATGAGTGCCTAAAAGTTTGGAGAGGAGAATGGAGGAGATGGAACTGCAGTGTGGCCATTGCCCCTAGGGGGTGATTTCTCACCTTCTGTCTCTCTGGTGAGCACACACACCCTATAGGAAAAATCTCTCTCAAAAAAAAGAACGATGAAGATCAAGAAAAAAAGTTGGTGTTCCTCGAGGCTAAATTGTACTGTTCTCATTTCGCTTTCTCCTCTCTTCCTAGGCAATCTTAAACAAATCTCAGAAGGAAAATTTTAGACCTACATCCCTTTCAGGCTCCTAAACACACGTGTGTTCATTGACACTGGATATCTGGATATCTCTACTTGGAGCATCTCAAGCTCAGTGTGCCAGAGACTGAACTCAAGATACTCCATATAATCTTGTTCTCTCTTCATTGTTCTCTAGCTTCCAGAAAGCAATCACAATTTATCTGCTCATGTAAGTCTAACTTAGGAATTAGTCTTGACACTCACTTCCAAGGGTGTTAATTTGACCTCTCTCCCCCTTTTTTTTTTTTAGAGAGATAATTTTGCTATAGGGCACGTGTACTTGCCAGACAGACAGAGACAGAGAGACAGAAAGTGAGAAATCACCCCCTGTGAGGGATGGCTATGCTGCAATCCCTTCTTCTCCATTCTCCTCTTGGGCACAAATGCACATGCACCGGACCTGAGTTTTAAGCCACTTAGTCTGGGACTCAAACCATGGTCAACTATAACACAACCATTACATCACCTGCTGGTACCAATTTTACCTCTTTTAAATCTCTTCACTCTGTCTCCACTGACATATTTCCAGTCCAGGTCACTGTCAAATCTGCCATGGACACCTGCAGTAGACTCTAACTGGCCTCTCTGCACCCACCCCATCAGTTCTCTTATCCAATCTGTTCTCCCTACTGAAGCCAGGGTAATTTTTTAAAAACACAAATCCAGTTTTACATGCCTCCCTTCCTCCTGCTTCAAAATATTCAAAAGCTTCCCTTTAATTCTAGGATGAAGATCTACATTCTTAGGATGGCATTTGAGGCTGTACGTGGTCTGGCTGCTGCTCACCTGCGCCTCTGGATTTCCCACTTCACATCTGCTCTCCCCTTCTGTGTTCCTCAAGGACCCTCCCTTTTCATTTCCTGGGGTGCTATGTAGTTAACCACAGGACTTTTCATTGCTCTGGAACATTCTTCTCCCCTCTCCCTACCCGACTTGCCATTTCAGCTTAAATGTTACTTTCCCCAGGAAATTTCAAGCATCCCATTCTATTTCAGGTTTGTTTCATATAGGCTTTCATAGAACTACGCTCCTTTCTTTCACAGCAGGTATCTGAATTTGGAATGACACGTTAATTAGTGTGATTTTTGAAAACTGGTGTCTCTCTTCCATTATATTGCAAGTTACAAGAGAGCAGGGCCTGGCAGACACTCAATCAATATTTTGAGGAGGGAAGATAAAGGGAAAGGAGGTTGAGAAACTGCCTTGGTTCTTGAATGTCAAATTATTTATCCCAGGCACCTGTGAGAACTGACTTCCCTTTCTTCTCTTAGGTTCCATGAGGTACCCCATTCCTTACAGTTCCCCACCTTTTTGTGGAAGTAACTCAGGCTTCTGCCACTTGCAACAACACAAAACAAAGAAACAGCACGTGTGAAACTCCAAATGAAGTTGCAGCTTAAACACTCGTTTAGATGTGGCCTTATGCTATCATTAAATAGAACAGCCTACAGGTCGTTCAGCAACTTGCCTTCCTCTTTCAGGTCTTTAATTTTTTATTCGGAGGATGTTTTGTTTCCTAGGAAACACCAGGATAATGTGGCAGTGTCTTTAAAAAACGAAAACAAACCAAAACAAAAAACGGACTTTCTAACAGTAAGCTTTCCTGGTAGACTCTAACGGCAGGGACAGCTGAAATATTCACAGGTATGCCTCATGAACACTGGGCACCCCTGGGTCCCCCTTTCCGGTGAGTACCATCTCCTAATGATTTCAGAGGCCCGTGTGCCTGGATTCTGGAATGGCTTGTGCAGGTCTTCACAGAGCTTTTCCTTTCTTTGGGATCCGGCCCTCGCTTACCTGTCCCCATCTCCCATGCCTCTCGGCTCCCTGGCAACCCCGACCTGCACACAACTTACTGTTTCACACCCGTCTCTGCCCAAGTCCTTCTGGAAACACCCTTTGCCACTTGCCTGACAAGAATCCTCAGGAAGTCTTCCCTGCACCTATTCGCTGTTCCCAATCCCCTAGGAGGGGACTGTTCCCTCCTGTGCCGCCCCCTCACTAGCTCACTCCCAGCTGGCATGGCCTGTCCCGGATCAGCTCCACTGCTTCCTTGTCCACTCGTGCACCCCAGCACCTAGGCAATGCTGGGCACACAGGGAACAGAGTCTAAAGACCCCGGGCTCCCTCAGTCCTTCTCACCCAGTCTAGCCCTTAGCGACTGCGCCTCCCCTGCCCTGTCCTTTTCCATCCCTATCAGCCCTGTGACACTCGCCCTCACCTGGCGTTTCTTCATTTCTTTCTCCTTCTTTGGGAGGGGGCTCCTGCACCCGGGGGCCCTGCTGCTCTCGGTTCCCACTTTTAGTTTCTCCAAGCTCCTCCAAGCAACTCATAGTGAAGTTGGCCCTACAGGGAGTGTTAGCTCGTCTCCAAGGTAACAGACCGCACCACTGCTGTCTGGGATAGGGAGAGAGAAAACCTTCCTCGCCCTGGGGGGGAGAAGTCACCACTGTGTTAACCTCTCCCAGGCCGCTCTGCTCTTCTCCACCCTCACACAAGCCTCGGAGCAGAATTTGGACCTCATTCCTATTTTTAGAACCTCTGGTAAGAATGATGGTCTAGACCAGTGGTGCCTGCTTCTTCCCTCCAGGGGGACAGAGAACCTGCGACATTTATGAAAGATGGTAACCTTTGCCTCCTCAGGCTCCCTGGGGCCCCCAAACACACTCCCCGGGGGAGCTCTGACAGTCTGCCACTCTCACCAGGTCCAGCCCCACCCACCTGGCTACTGAAGCAGCAAGCTCAGCCTGGTCAGAGAGACTGATTACCTGCTGCCCCGACCTGCACCAGGGGCTTAGCAGAATCACCTGGGTTGCTTGCTAAGCAGGCATACTACGCTCCCACCCAGGAGGCTGACTGAGAGCTGTGGTCAAGTGTGGGAGCATCAGTTCTGAACAATGGCCTCAGGTGATTGTGATGTAACCAGGCCTTGGCTCGTAGGTGGGGACCTCGCCAACCCCTTCTTTTCCAGAGCTCAAGAGAGATGAATCGAGGTACCCAGTGCTGTCCAGCTTGTAAGTAGTTAAGGAACTTGCAATTAGGTTTTTTTTGTTTTTGTTTTTAATTCCAGGTCATTTCTCACGTTAATTTTCACTTTCTGACCTTTAGAGGTTTTAGGGTTGTTCATTTTTAACAGGTTCTTACTATGTCATAATTCTGCCTCAGTCTCCCAGTTGGGACATCAGGCTGATGCCGCCATGTCCTAGTTCTTTTTTTTTTTTTTTTTAAAGTGTCTCATTATGTTGCCCAGGCCAGCCTCGAGCTTGTGGTCTTCCTGCCTCAGCCTCTATGTTGCTACGATGACAGGCGCACGCTGCACACCACTGCACGTGAATTGAACCCAGGCCTCCCTGTGGTCCTGCCAGTGGAGCAGTCTTAGCAGTGTGCACCACCGTGGCTGAACCTCTGACCTTGGCTTTATTAGGCAGAAGGTGTGCCACTTGTGGTCATCACAGGGTAGCAACCCCTGCAGAGAGGGCCCAGCGGTGGCTCCCTCAGGCCTGGTCGGAAATAATCAAACTCCTCAACACCGAAACTGCTTATCAATCACCAGTCACTGGGCAGGACAGTCGGGAGCTGGGAGCATCATGTGTAAATCCAGGGCATTCAGCCAGGCAGGGAAGGAGGGCGATCTGAGAGAGGACAGGAAGTCACGAGAGGCCACGAGCAACCACGGGCTACTCAGAATAAGAGGCGAGAGCCCTCATGCCCACCCTGATGGAATCCTGGGTGAAGGAGGCCAGCTGGCTTTGAAACTCCACTCTGGGGGACGTGGGAGCCCCAGGCAGAGATTCTACCACTCTCCCTACTTTCTTTGCTCCCTGAACACATGAATTTTCAACATTTTCCAACAAGTAAAACCCAACACTGAACACTCTGTTACTGCTTTCTTCAGCCTGAACTTCCATGAACACACACGGGCTTGCATTTGTGCCGGGGGAAGCACCACAGTGAGACTTTAGGGCTGTGCAGTGGAAAGCAGAGCTGTGGGGTACCATCTCTCCTGGCTCCCCTCACGGTGTAGGTCAAGATGGGTTCCAGGTTCGGCATCAGAGCACAACAGGAATTTCTTACTTAGGTTCTCGGGACCTGAACAAGGTCAACTTATCTCTGGTGTTTCATTGAGGATCTTTAGCCTGGTCCCATTACCCAGGAATACAGCAAGACATATTGTTTTGATATTAACTTGTGTTTTGCTTTCTTTCTTTGCTTCATTTCAAACAAAGAACAGGAGCTTTTTGTTGGAGTGAGAAGCAGCTGCCTGAAGTCAACAGTTTTTCGTCTTTTATAAAAGCCTACACTAACTAAAAGATTAAAGTACCGTGCCAAAGCAGTGGTGGTGAGGAATGTGCCCAACATCAAGAGGAAAGTGGGAGTGTGTTCTCTAAGTGAAAAGAGATGGTGGGACCAGCAGTTAGCGTAATGGCTGTGTCGCTGGACTCCCACGTAGTCAACCGTGATTCGCATTCCGGACCCGGTGGCTTAAAACTCACGCCAGGCGCGTGTGCGTGTGTGCCCAAGATCCCAAGAGGAGAATGGAG
>NW_006198035.1:552618-554133 GCF_000334495.1 Tupaia belangeri chinensis
TGTGGGGAAACCCAAGCTCCCAAGGGCAAAAAAAAAAAAAAAAAAGATGGTAACTCTGGGCCAGTCGGTGGTGTGGTGGTGAAGGTGGCTGGATCCCACACAGCCGACCACATGGTTCAAGTTCTAGACCCAGCGACTTAAATACGCCAGGCGTGTGTGCATGCATGGTCAACATCCCAAAACGAGGGCGAGATGGGAATGGACTGGGGTGTGACCATGCCCTGTGGAGGTGCTTTTCCATTCCGCTCCCTGCCCCAAACGCTGCCACTGTGTCTCTCTGGCAAGTGCACATGCCCTTTAGAAAATCTAAATAAATAAGATAGACACTCAACTCAAACTGGCTTGAGGAGAAAAGGAAATTTTATTTGCTCAAATAACAAAAAAATGCAGGGACAGTTTTGGTTTCAGGCATTATGGCTTAATCCAAAGGCTAACATGAGGTTAACAGAACCGACTCCGTTTCTGTTTCCTTTCTCCAAGGATGGCTTGATTCTTAGGCAGGCTCTTCACAGATGGTTGGCACGCCTGGACCTCAGCAGCGCCGAACTTTTTCTCTACAACTTAGCAACCCTAAAGGAAGGAGGACTCTTTTCTTAGGAGTTCCAGCAAAGTCCCAGGCTTGGCTTGATCATATGCAACGCTCATTCCTGAACCAATCACCCTGACTCTGACTGGTCGAGCCTGGCTTCTGTGTCCAGCTCAGCTAGGGAGCCAAAAGGTGAAGTCAACCCCATGAAACCACATGACCTTAACGCAGGAAAGGAACAGTTTCTAAAAGAAAAGAAAGCTATTAAAAAAAAATCAATTCAGAGGACAAAAAAATTAGGCAAAGATGGCTCTGAGGGAAGCCAAATCAATTCAAAGGACACCAAAATTAGGCAAAGATGGCTCTGAGGGAAGCCAAAGGGGAGAGAACATTCTTTTAAACAGAGATCAAGAATTCAGAGGCCTAAAATTCAGAGGGCGCATACAAGAATTCAGAGATCTGAGATTCAGAGGGAGTAGAGACTTGCTCAGTATTTGGTAGGAATATCTCGGTGAGATGGCAAGATCTAAAAGATAATGTGTCTTTGGTGACCCAGGGACAGAGTCCACATGCACAAGAGTCCCCAGGCCACCAGAGTTTAACATGCCCCAGCATGGAATGGACACATAACACTACTATCCCATTTAGGCTGGCACAATGGATATCTTTCTCAGTAACATGTAGACAGGATAACTCGAAAGGCCTTCCTAATGTCAACCTATATCCCTGCATAATCTAGGATACCTCACTAGCCAATACCTTTCCTACCAATAGGTAGATGGGATCTATTTGATTTTTAAGTGCTGTGGAAAGAGGAGGGGAGTAGCCTGTTTGGGAAAATTTCCTTGGGTGTTCTAGTGCTGAAAAGACCCCAATGAAATTGATTGGTGACCATACTTAGTTTCCTCCAGAAGTTAACATTAGGAAATACCAGTGACAAGGATAGAGAAAGCTTGACAATGACCCGGGGGTGGGGGGGGGGGGGTGGA
>NW_006198035.1:554145-565131 GCF_000334495.1 Tupaia belangeri chinensis
AGGAGTGTTTTTTGTTTTTTTTTTTTTTTTTTTTTTTTTTTCTTTTAACAAAGTAGGTAACATCCACAAGTTTTTTCTAAATAGGGACTACCTTTTATGGGTGTTTGCATTCCATATCTAGAAGAAGCAAATCATAGATTTAGCTGCTTATGTTTGAGCCAAGGAATCATGCAACTGGGACAAGCTATTTTTATTTCCTTTAGACTAGCCAGACTGGTAATGTGGGACGGCAGGAAAAGGCCTAGATCTGAAGTCAGGGGACCCATATGTTTGAAACCCGTATTCACCAGTCAGTAGTTACAGAACTTGGCTAAGTTGTTCACACTTTTAATCTTTAGTTTTCTAGTCTATAAAATACTCTCACTTCACAGGAAGGAGGAAAAAAATAACCTGTGAAAAGGTTTCCAAAAGTTCATAGGGGCTAACCAGTGGTGTGGTGGTTAAGGCAGTTGGATCCCACACGGCTGTCTGCACTGTTTGCGTCCCAGACCTGGTGGCTTGAAAAACATGCTGGGAGTATGTGCATGCGTGCTCCAAATCTCAAGAAAAATCAAGAAGGGACTGCAGCATCGAGTGCTTTCTTACTCCCTGCTTCTCCACCCCCTGCCCTGTCTTTCTCTGATGAGTACAAGCCCCCTACAGCAAAATTTAAGGGAAAAAAAAGTTCAGGGAAAAATGGAATTAAAAGGCAAGTCAATTTTGGTGCATAAAAATCCAGGGACCAGCAGATAGTTCAATAGTTCCATCACTGGATTCCCACAGTCGACCATGGTTCAAGTCCTCAACCCAGTGGCTTAAAACTCATACCAGGCATGCATGTGTGCGTGCAAGAGGAGAATGGAGAAGGGACTGCAGCATGGCCATCCCCGCTAGGGGGGTGATTTCTTGCTTTCTGTCTCTCTGTGTGTTTCTGGCTCTCTGGTGAGCACACATGCCCTATAGCAAAAATCTCTCTAAAAATAAATAAAGAAAAATCCATGCGATTCTTTCATTATATATATTTTCCATGAACTTCTGAAGACCATGTAAATGGAAAAGCACATAACACATGAATTTAATGTGCTTCTTTCCTAAACTTATTGAAAGCCACTATTACTTAAACACAATACTTTTGAAAATATAAATTGCTGGGGGCCAGCAGGTGGCATAGAAGTTAAGGCACTAAACTACCACATGGCTGACCATGGTTCAAGTCTTGTACCTGGTGACTAGAAACAGGCTGGACACACGTGTGTGTGTCCACAATCCCAAGAGGAGAATAGAGAAGGGATAGAGGCATGACCATTCCCCCAGAGGATGATTTCTCTCTCTCTGGTGAGCAAATGTACCCTATGACAAAAATTTCTTTAAAGAGAAAGTAATAGTCAACATGCTTCAGTTAGAATGTCAGTTTATTACACTGGAGAAGTTTTTATCCAAGACCCAAGTTCGCAGCAGCACTATCTGTAATAGCAAAACTCTGGAGACAACCTAAATATACATCAAAATGGAGAGAGACTTTATATATAGAAAACACTCAGCATACTATGCAGCCTTTAAAAATGAGAAAGTCTGTATTTACTGACATAGATTTCCATCACAAATAAAGTTAAAAAAGATAGTAGCAGATATACATACTAGGATCTTGCCTTCGATAAACTGAACAGTAAATGTCTGTTATAATACTCAGTGAACTTACCAGCAGTTATCTCTGGAAGGGGGTGTTGAGGAATGAACTTTTCCTGTACTTCTGTTTTCTCTCTTTTTTTTGGTGTGTTTTTTTTATAAATCGTTACAGACATGTTACTGTACAAAAGTCCTTTTGTTCCAGTTCAGAGTCATGATACTTCCTTCTCCACAACAGCACTCAGAGTAAGAAAAAGTTATCGATAACTCTGAGAGTAGGGACCAGGTAAAGCACTAGAGTGGTCCATGTGAGTAAGCTGGGAATGCTCACAGAACTCCATTCTGCTACTCACGAACTACCTTAGTAAAATCTGGAGAGGTGGTCAAAGCTTTCTTAGATATGCAGATTATTATTTATTTTCTTTTAAAGAATTATTTAAGTTTGTTTATCATTATCATAGGGCAAGTGCATTCGCCAGAGAGACAGAGAAATAGGGAAAGTGAGAAAGCAAGCCTCTAGGTCCAGGACTCGAACCGTGGTTAGCCATGTGGGAGTCCTGCACACCTTAACCACCATGACACCCGCTGGCCCCCACAGATTTTTTTTTTTTTTTTACCCTGAAGGACTTTACTATGGATAATAGAAAGAATTTTCTTTGACTGGTTCTCCGATTGCATTTGCATTTGTCAGGGAACAAAGCAATGTAAAAGAATGAGAGTTTAAATTTTTTTCTTTAAAAAAATACCTCAATTGTATCAGACCAATGATATACTAAATATTTAAACATGAGAAAGTGTGCCAGAGTAAGGACACTTTATTTTACTGACTTGCCCTGATGGGTCATAAATAGGGATTAATTTAATAGTGAACAAATATGTGGCCAATTGGGGATAACCACATCTAAAATAAGATCAAATCCTTGAGTCCATTCCTTTTAGCAGAAATAATTAAAACCAACTTTTTTTTCTTTTTTTTTTTGGGAGAGGTTTTTGCTATAGGGGGCGTGCGCTTGCCAGAAAGACAGAGAGCGACAGAGAGATAGAAAGTGAAAAGTCCCCCCCGACGGGCGATGGTCATGCCGCAATCCCTTCTCCTCCATTCTCCTCTCAGGATCTTGGCCACGCGTGCACACATGCCCAGCGTGAGTTTAAGCCACCGGGTCTGGGACTCGCACCGCAGTTGGCTACATGGGAGTTCAGCGACATAGCCATTACGCTAACTGCTGGTCCCTTAAAGTTGACTTTTGAGCCACTCTCTCTGCTTAAGCCCACTCCTACCTCTCAGGAGTGTATTTTCACTTGCACTTAATAAACTACCTTTTCCCTTCACTAAAAAATTAAATAATTGAAACCATCTCTGTAGGACAGTCTCTGAAAACATGCCAACTATATGGCTTCAAAGCAGCAGAGAAACCAGAGCTTGAAGAAACCTCCTGAATTCTCTCAGGATAAATAACAAGGCGCTTGCATCATCCAGGTCCTTTTTTGCCTAAGTAGCAATGTTCGAACACTGTAAGTTCAGTAGTCAAAGATCTGGAGTCCACAGGGAGATCCTAAGGTCAATGAGGCTGACATATAGTCAAAATGCTTAGCAGTGAACTAACCTGGTTTGTACAAGGACTGACCTAGGCAACTCTCTGTCTGTCATCGGGAAGAACTATATGAAACAATCCTGGTCAATAGGGTCTTTCAAATCCTGAGGAAAAGTGGTCTCATACTTTTCCTTTATGCCCTAGCCCCAAATTTAATTTTGATAATCCAACTCAATGTGTAAAGCATTGTGCCAGGTCTCTAGGGAATGCAATATGAGAAAGCTGTATTCCTTGCATGCAAGAGTTTATAATCTAGTCAAAGAGATGTTTGATAATAAGAAAAGCAGCTAACATTTGAATGCAATGGGCCAGACACTTTATCTCATTTAAACCAACAATAGCTCTACAGGGTAGGGTAAGCCCCATTTTTTTTTTTTTCCTTCCATGAGTGAGACAGAGAAAGAGACATCTTGAGACAGACTGATACCCCCAGCAGAGTCTTTACACTGTGATCCACCTCCAGCATCAGCCAGCCTGGATCAGATACCCAGCATGCTCAGGGAGGTGCCAGGACACAAACCCAGGACCTTCCCATGTGGGTACACTACCACTGCACCACTGCCTGGTCCTGGGTAAGCCCCATTCTACAGATGAGAAAACCAAGGCTCACAGAGATTAAGTGACTTACTAAAAATTGCACAGCTATACTTATGAAAGTGAGGTCTGACTCCAGGCAGTCTATTCCTCTCTAGTAAGTTCTGTTACAGAGGTATGAGAAAAAGACACATAGCACAAAGGAACAGATGCATTTCAAATACGGGAAGGATCAGAAAAAAACATGAGAAGGAGGTACAGATCAGCTAAGGCATGCGGCAGGTGTAGTGACAGACTGGAAAACAGACTGGCCTATCAATAAAAAGTGAAATGGGAGCGGCAGGAAATAAGACTTAAGAGACGACCTGAAGCCAGATCATGAAGGGATCTTCAATGCTATGCTCAAGGAGTTTGGGCTTCAACCTGTTGTCAGTAGAAATGATAGAATAAGGAAATGATAACCTTTCTTTTGTATTATGGTATTTGGGTGGAATTGATTTGGATGAAGTAGATAGAGACCAGTTGAAAGATTGGTTAAAATAGCTATGGAATATGAATTTGGCTATAGAATATCACCAAAAACATTCTTTTCTATACTGAGTACTCTGTTGAGACCTAGTTGTGTGAATCTGGGGAAATCAATAAGCCTAGATTTCTTCATCTGGAAAATAAAAACAACTGTATGTGCTTTTTAACTTTTCATATAGCTCTAAAATTTTAGAGGAGTCTCATGAAAAATTTCTTCTTGAGATTTAATCTTAGGTGGTTTTAGTGATTGGAACTGGGGCTGATCTGTAAAAACCTTGAATGTGCTTAAATATCCCACAGTGTTTTCTTTTCTTGGGAAAAGAACCAAACTCTAAAAAATAATACAGTACAGTTTCTATCTTTAATTCCATTTATAAATAACTACCTCTATTTTGTTGCTGGGTAACTGTGACCCAGAAGAGTTGACTTTGCATAAGAGGAACCCACATTCCTCTAGTCCTGGTGTTTTTCCTATAACTGTCTCACACAGTGGCAAGGCTAAAGTTGATGAAAGATTAAGTCAAAATAAGGTATTTTTGAGCCCATGTTATTGTTTTTAAAGGCCACTCAGTTGCCTTTTCCTAAGGTATTACCAAAAGAAAGTGTTTCCTTCCCCTCTCAGAAGTTTAGTATAAGTCTACCATTACAATTTCCAATTGACCTATTCATTAATGTTTACAGAAGGAACCCTTTAAATAACTCTAATCTGTGTTATAACCGAGACAGTTGGATGCTGTAAGGCTCGGGTGACCAGTTCACCCTAGTTTCCCTCAAACTTGCCTGGGTAAGTCCCACATCTCCAGAAACCCCTCAGTCTTGGGACCGGCAGATGGCATAATGGTCACGTCACTGGACTCTCACATGACTGACCAAGTTAGCATCCTGGACCTGGTGGCTTGAAACTCACACCAGGCGCCGTATACATGCATGCTCCAAATCCCGAGAGGAGAATGGAGGAAAAGAGACTGAGGCATGGTCATACCCCCAGGGGGTGATTTCTCACTTTCTGTCTCTCTTTAAGAAAACAAACAAACAAACACAAAAACCCTGTCTCAGGCAAACCTGGATGGTTAGTCACCCTTTAAAGATACGCTTACATCTCAGAATCCAAGAGCATCTTGATGTTACCATGTTTTAATTCCCCAATTCTTCATGAAGCCATCTAGGCCAAAGACTAGTTAAAGCAGGAGCAACAAACGGGAAATATTTCATTATCAGGCTGGGCTAACCCTGATTGCTACCCTGTGATGGGGCGCACAGATGAGTCTAAAGACCAAGGGTTTCTATATTGTTCTTCCAACCCATATTTTTAAATCATTGAGCCTAAGATCCTTTGGTTTGCAGTAAAGAGGAAATAGAAGATTGAAGTAATAGACTTAGGTCCATCTGCAAGAAAGAAAGAAGTCTGCCTTTAGCAGTTTGGCCCAATTTCTTTTTCCTGGCTCACAGAAACATGATGCAGAAGAGAGTCACATGTATGTAGACTTTAAAGGATGAGTGACTCTATGGGTAATCATGGCCCAATTCATGTTCAAGAATATCAACGGCATCTCTTCCCTAGGGGTGAGGTCGGAGTGGGAGTTGGAGAAAAGAGGAGAGGCCCTCCTACCCCTACCTAGGCTAACAACAAAACCAAGCCAAGAGTCACAGACATGTCACTGCAGGAATATGTGAAACCTTTACATTAAACCAATTCTTAAAACCAAAGCCTACTTCAAAGTAATAGAAGCCTTTTTTTAGTTTCTTTAGTAGACAATTTATTTTGATAAACTTGCTCAATAACAAAAATACAAGTGAAGAAAATTATGTTCATTTTATACAGTTGTATTAACAATTTGTTTTGAAACTATTAATTGAAAAATGTTATAACCAATTAGAAAACAACTTTTAATAAAGTTTGGGATAATATACAGACCTTGATCACACACTTTAAAGTCTCTTAAGATGATACAACAAGAAGTCCTGTATAGGAAATTCTACCTACACAGGCCATTTTTCCCCCTTCATATATTAGTCTAATTATTATCCTTAGTGTACTTTATTATATTGCTTATATGGTCACATAGAAATATTTATTATGGCAAATAGCAAAGTACTCACATAAAAACTCATGTTTAAACATCGAATCTATTACATGGCTTTAGACAAATGTAGAAAGTAAAATTAAAACCAATACGGGAGATGTAATTGGAGTAAACTAATAGTGTCTAGATTATTAAAGGTTCCAAAATCAGGACAGCTCCATAGTATAGCAGGTTAATCACTGTGTATAAAAAAATGAATCCCACATGGTTTCTAATCCAAACCCTAGTGGCTTAAAAAATGTACTGGGTGCATGTATGGGCATGCCCCACATCCTGATCGGATGGAGAATTGGAGGGAAGGGATTGCAATGTGACCACACCCCATTGGGGAGAGTGCTTGCCTCTTCTTGTCTCCCTCCTTCCCTCTCTCTGTCTCTGTTTGTCTCTCTGGCAAGTTCTTTTGCCCTCTAGCAATGAAAATTTTTTAAAAAGAAAAAAAAATCTACAAAATCATTCTAACCGAGCAACACCATGTATGATTCTTTCATTCATCAACAAATACTTATTGAGTGATACTTAATACCAAAACATCCTTCTAGATACTGAACATAGAGCTGAGCAAGACTACTACCTGCTTTTTTTGGAATGTATATTCTAGTGGTGTTGGGAGAGGGAGGAGACAATGAGTGGAAAAAATGAATGAAATCATCTGAGATGATGATCATTTACCTAAAAAATAAACCAGGATTGTGAAATAGAGAACGATTAGTGTTTAGGCTGTTGCTGGAGATATTAGGATGCTATTTGAGAAAGGTTTGATTTATATGACATTTGTAAGGAATTCTATTTAATCTGAGAGATCTGAATCATGAGTTCCTTCATATATTCTTATCCTTCAAAAATTTTCTGAAAGACACCTTAGTGTTTTGATTTGTGAGTGTAAATTTAATTTTTTAAAGAAGCTCAAAGTGGGTTGATAAAACAGTTACTACAATCAGAGTAACTTTTGGCTAGTAGTCTTTTAATAAAGACAAAATAAATGCAACATGTTCTTCCCATGAAGCCCACGATGCAAAATAAGAGCTAAGAGTATAACCAAAGTCAATTTCCAATACTTTACTAGGGCTTTTCCTCTAAATTAATAGATTGTTTGTCACCAGGACTACTTATTATTTCACTTCAGAGATTTAACAGTGAACTCACAGAATGGGGATATCAAAGCTTTAGGCAAAAGGGTAAAAACCAATAAAGTATTTTGGTCATCTAGAACATGAAAAAGAAAAACAAAAAAACACAGCCATCCTTCAAAAAGAAAATAAATGAAACAGAACGTAGGTTTATAAGAAGTGGAAGAGTCAGAAAAATTACATACACACGTTAACAACATAGAACATGGATTACCTTTGGAAAGAACCATTCGGAAATTATTTGCTTTCAATGAACTGAAGATTTTTCATGTTTACAGATGTTTAGGCATGTTCAATAGGAGCTTCCAAAAATATCAAACTAATTCAGTCTTGTGCAAATAAAACCTAAAAATAGTTTTCAGCAGATTGTACAGTGATATTCTTAGGTATGAGAGGAATGCACACACACTAAAAACAATGTAACAGACAAAAGTTTTGACAAATGATTGCACCATAAAACAGTGTTTTATATACAGTTTACAAGATATGATTTCCTGCTATAAATTAATACTGTACTATATAGTACTTATTATAGTGACCTTTTTAAAAGCAACTGCTGACAGTTGTCTACCTTTTCACTTACAGGATTTATAGAAATTTGTATGAATGAGTCCATTTCAATGTTTGGTCTGGAAGAGTACAAAGACTTGACTTCACATACTACCTGATGGGATGGTTTTAATCCTGGGTTAGAGTGCTGACTGGCTAGGAGTTTCCCCCCATCAACCCTTTATGCACTGGACCGCCAAGACAATGATGAAATTAAAAACAACTCAATGGTTTGGGTAATAGATACAAGTAAACCCTTCAATTTTGTAATCGTAGATGCAATACCACTGCAGGTAAAAGAAGTAAACAGTGGGGAAATTCTTAGCAGCTGAGAAACTTTCTCTCCCCATGCTCATAATCCAGTTAAAAATATTTTGAGAAACTATTTACAATAAAATTCGCCTTTTGGAAGAGAAAAGCTCTTGGTCATATCACAAATTAATTTAACCATACTTTGCTAACACTTTTTTTCAGTGGTATAATGATGACAACCAAAGCTTTCCCTCAAAGTGATTCATTTGATAGAAGACTTACCAAATCACAATGGGAACAGCTATCCCAAATGTCCACAGAACATGTCCAGTGGTATTCTTAGAATCGACTAGACATCATAATACTTGGGGTAGGGAGGAGGAGACTCCTTCAGGATTTCCCAAAGGTTTCTCTTACCCTGGGAAGGAGAAGTATGACATCCCTCAGAACACTCAAGGAATGTACCACCACGGTGGTCTACCTCTTCCCCTGGACTCCCGAGGAAGCTGAAACCCTGGGGTTGTATTTCCCAACAGAATACTGCTGCATGAACAGTAAGACATATGAATGTCCACAAGCCAGTGTCAAACACATCAAACTCCTCCATATTGTACTTCGAGTATCTGAGGAGGTAGCCCCATCTCTGAACCAGCCATTCTATAAGTTATAATCTAGTTTCTTTAAAAATGGTGCACTCATTTCTTCTTTGTGAAATATGGACTACACGGGACCCTAACTCTACTGATAGGGACATCTGGGTTGCCCTTTCACTATAAAAAGGAAAAACTTAGCTCCATGTCATAAAACACTCTCCTGCCCCACATTTCAAACAGGAGATCACCTCTAGTGTTCATGAGGAAAAAACAACTAAGCACTGACATGAAGGCATGGAAATGCGGAGAAGAGAATTCTGTATTTTTAAACTACCTGTGAGTCCAAGGGTTAGCTGTAATGCTTCTTTTAGGAAAAAACTTAAAGCTGTGGGTTTAGTACAGCCCTTTAAAATAAATGCAAAAATGTTAGCTTTTAGCAAAAAAGGCATGTAGCATAGAAAGAAAATATTGTATTGCTCAGGTTTTTGGTAAAGATGTATTAATAATACTTAAAAATGAAAACAACATAAATTTAAATGTTTATGGCAGAGTGAAATCAGTGTTGTGAATAGCCAAAATAGCCAGATATTTACTAGTGAACATTGTATTTATGTAAAATTCTGTGCTTGAACATATAAAAATGCATCATTAATGTAACAGACTGAGCCAGTAGAAAAAAGAATCTCTGTACAATAGACAACAGTTGCCAATAATTTAAATAGTGTCAGATTCCCCAAATTATAAGGTTTGACATGATCTTACCTTCTACTATCATATACAAATAAATTAACCCTACAAAGAATTTTTAGCTTAACTTAAAAGTGCACCTAGAAAGGTATGGGATTATTTGTACCTATTACAAAAACCTGTTAAAATCAAGGGCTGCTACAAAGAATGAGGTAAACTGAAGACTCTCTCCACTATGCAGCCTTCAGATTAATGGCTTTTTCTCTATTGAGTTCTAAGTTTGCACACCACAGTGTTTTGCTAGCAAAGCATTCAGAGTTCTCTTCCAGGAACTATTTGCATGTGCGTGTATATAAATTTACACACACATACACATACACACACACACAGTGTTGATCTATTGGCTTCTTGGTGCAGTAATGCAACGGCAATCCATTCTGGTGCCAAAGGCTTATACCATTACAAGGAAGTTGTGAACACTAATTTCTTAGGTGAGGCCAGCCCCACATGAACTTCTCTTGCATCCCTCTGGTCCACCATGATTCATAAATACTTACATTTTTTTTCTTCTCAAATGAATCATTAGACGTTAAAAACGGAATAGTGTCACAAAGGGCCACATGCTTTTCAATATAAAGCATTCTCCTTCACTAGGTTGCTATCACAGTGCAGACCTGACTGCCTGAAAACGCTCAGGAGATTTAGTCAATATTGTCTGTATTTGGTTATGGAAAAGGCTCTCCTTATTTTTTTTTTTTTAAATCCAAAGTGCATAGTGAGAACGAATCAAAGCATTTTTTCCTTGTCAGCATCAGTTTCATCTAAGCATCTTCCTACGAGGACTGCTCAGATGCCTTGCCTTTGTCCTCCCCACCCTCCGAAAATAAAAAAATAAAATAAAATAAAAAATAACAAGAGAGTCAAAGCAATTTAGACATTCATCAGCCTGGTAAACAAACTTTGCCAGCAAACAGAAGTCCTACTATTGTAAAGAAAATTGATAAGACAAAAAGTACATAGGATGACCCAACCACTGTGTTGTTGGGTAGTTTATACGGTTGACCTCCGACTTCATTGATGTAAAATCCTATTGGAAATATTAGGGCAGCCATACAGAAAAGGATCACTGTAAAACAAACCAAAACACAACATTAGTAACTTGGTTCGGTGACTGAAAAAACAATGAACATTTGGCATGAAGAATGTTTGCAGGAAGTGTTACAGGTTGATAACATGATCAAGCCTGTTAAAACCTAGAGCACTTGTCAAAAGCATTGCATATATTATAGGTCACATAATATCCCTAAAGCCCAACAATTAAATATGGTAAAAGGGGGTTAGCATTTTATAAAATTTTTAGTTTTTTGGGGGGGATTTTTGTTTTGTTTTGTTTTGTTTTGTTTTGTTTTGCTATAGGACATATGTACTTGCCAGT
>NW_006198035.1:565147-583402 GCF_000334495.1 Tupaia belangeri chinensis
AAAGAGAGAAATCATCCCCTAGCAGACATGGCTATGTTACCATCCCTTCTCTGTTTTCCTCTTGGGATTCTGGCACATGTGCCCAGCTGTTTTTTTTCAAGCCACTGAGGTCCAAGACTTGAACCACGTAGTCAGCTATGTGGGATCCACCTGCTTTAACCAGCTGGCTCTAAGATGATTTTAAATATCAGCATTAAAAAAGTCTTCTCCAGGGGCCAGCTGATTGCATAGTGGTTATGTTGCTGGACTCCCACATGGCTGACCACAGTTCAAGTACCTGACTTGGTAGCTTGAAACTCATGCTAGGTGTGTGTGCATGCATGCCCAAGATCCTGGGAGGAGAATGGAGAAGGGATTACAGCATGGCCATCCCCCCTGAGGTGGGTAGGCTGTGATTTTCACTTTCCCTCTCACTGTCTCTGTTTCTCTCTCTCCGGTGACTGCACATGCCCTAAGTCAAAAACCTCTACAAAAAAAAAAAAAAAAGTTTTCTTGGGGCCAGCAGATGGTGTAGCGGTTATGTGCTGGACTCCTACATGGCTAACCATGGTTCGAGTCACAGACCTGTAGCTTGAAACTCACACTGGGCATGTATGGGTGCCAAAGATCCAGGGAGAATGGAGAAAGGATTGTGGCATGGTCATCTCCCCTGGGAGGTGATTCTCAGTTTCCCTCTCACAGTCTCTTTCTGTCCCACCCAGGGAGTCCATGCACCCTAAGGCAAAAATCTCTTAAAAAAAAAAAAAGAGAATGAAAGAAAGAAAGAAAGAGAGAGGAAGGAAAGAAGGAAGAAAAGAAAAGCCTTCTCTAAAACTACTCAGTACTCACATATCCTAATCGTAATCATTTAGAATAGTAACTCAGTGCACACGCTAGTCAGAAAGAGACTAAGTTCTGCCTCTACTACTTATTGGCTCTCTACTTACTTCTTAGGCTTGCAGTTCTCTTCTGAAAATGGGAGAAACACTAGAAGGATAAACAGAACTCAAGTCCCTAGTACAGTGCCAGACTGAGTGAGTGCTGAATAAATGCTGCATTCTGTCTTCCTCACCTTGGTATTAGTTAGGAGGAAATAAAGAAAAGGCCCCTTACAGGGGCTGGCAGAGGGTTGGGTGGTTAAAGGCACTGGATTCCAATGTGGCTGACTGTGGTTCGAGTCCCAGACCTGGTGGCTTGCTTTCTCACTTTCCCTTTCTCTCTCTCTGCCTCTCTCTGGCCAAATTAAAAAATAATAATAATCGGGACCAGCAGTTAGCATAATGGCTATGTCGCTGGACTCCCACGTAGTCGACCGCGGTTCGAGTCCCGGACCCGATGGCTTAAAACTCACGCCAGGCGCGTGTGCATGCCGGCCCAAGGTCCTGAGAGGAGAACGGAGGAGAAGGGATTGCGGCGTGACCATCCCCCCCTGGGGGGTGATTTCTTGCTTTCTGTCTCTCTGTCTCTCTCTGTCTGTCTGGCAAGTGTACGCGCCCTATAGCAAAAACCTCTAAAAAAATAATAATAATAAATGGAATTAAATAAATAATTCTTTTTAAAAAAGGAAAAGGCATGTACAAATAAATATGATTTATCTTTCTCTGATTTAAAATAGCTAGTAGAAAGAACTTCAGATTGGGACCAGCAGATGGTGTGTAATGGTTACGTTGCTGGACTCCCATACAGTCAACCACAGTTGGAGTGGCAATTTAAAACTCATGCCGAGCCGAGCACATGTGCATCCGTGCCCCAAATCTCGAGAGGAGAATGGAGGAGAAGGGACAGCATCATGGCCATACCCCCTGGGGGATATCTTGCGTTGTGCCTCTGTCTTTCTGGCAAGCACATGCACCCTATAGCAAAAATCTCTCTTAAAAAAAAAAAAAAAAAGAAAAAAAGAAAGAAAAAGAAAAGGAAGAACTTCAGATTTCTGGGATGTTCAGCAAACTATCATAGTAGTTATTTCTTATGAACAATGTTTCAAAAAAATAAAATCACCTTCAGGTTTCTGCATACACAGAAAGGCTAAGTTGGGGAGGGTGGGAAGCCTTCAGTTTTTTATATAAACAAATGAAATATATTATTTACTAAAATGTTGTTAGAAAGATATCAGAAAGCCCTGGGACCAGTAGGTGGCGTTATGGTTAAGGTGCTGGACACTCCCATATGGCCAACCACGGTTTGAGTCCCGGACCTGGTGGCTTGCTTTCTAACTTTTCCTCCCTCTCTTTCTCGCTCTCTGTGTCTCTCTGTGGTCAAATTAAAATAAATAAGTGGATAGATAAAATTAAATAAATAATTTTAAAAAAAGATATCAGAAAACTTAATGTCTGGGTAGAAACAATTCCACAGTCAATGTTTTAGCAAACCATGTGTTCCCCTGTGCTATGAAAGAAATGCTTTTTTTAGTGAACATGAATTACTTACAGATAGGCTAGCTTTTCCAAGAAAATACTTTTGTTTTTGAAAGCATATTGGTCAAATGTTCGTAGTCCTTCAAATTTCCTTGAGGCAGAAACATTTCTTCAGTGTAATGTGAAGACAGATTATTAGTCACAGTATATGAAGAGTTGAAGCTTTTCATTATTAACTGAATGAGAAACCTTTTCCAACTTAAGCCTAGGAATATTGACAGAACCCTACATAAATGTATCAGCTGACACTTGTTTCTGCAAGTTTTCAGTATGTGTTAATCAATCAATACAATTTAATATGAGAATCCTTAAAAAGCCAATTAGGAATCCTTTCTCAGAAGGAGAGTCGCTCCAGAAATATATTAAAAAGTATCATTTGCTTAAATAATATACCAGTTTAAGTAATAAATTAGTAGGGACAGCAGATGGCAAGCTGGTTAAGGTGCTGGACTTCCACACAGCCGACCCTGGTTCAAGTCCAAGACCTGGCAGCTTGAAAATCATGCTGGGCACACATGCACGCATGCCCAACATCCCAAGAGGAGAATGGGGGAAAAGGGACTGCAACATGGCCATCTGCCCAGGGAGTGATTTCTCACCTTCCCTCTTACCATCTCTGTCTGTCTCTTATGAGCATACATGCCCTATGGCAAGAACTCAAAATAAATAAATTTAAAAAAAATTTTTTAAAAAAGGAAATGCACTAGTACTCATTTGCTTTGCACCACTCATGCAGACTTTTTAAATTTTATGTTATATAGACATAGAGTCTATTTAATTTGGGGCAAATGATCACACCAAATAATACACAGTCAAACTTGGATTCTTTCAGCTACCCACAAGTGAACAAATGAAAAATTCTAGCACTAAGTTTTACAGTTCTTGGTCTTTGGATACATAGGTAGTAACAAATAACCTATTAGTGCTGCCAATGCCCACTTATTAGCCTTATCTGTCATCAGTGTTTTTATGGCTTAAAATAATTCAGTGAGTAAAACGGGACAAGACCTTTTTTGGTTGTTTTAGTTTTTTGCCAGAGGGTGCATTTGCTCACTAGAGAGAGACAGAGAGAGAGGAAGAGAAAGGGAGAAATCACCCCTCAGGGAGATGGCCATACCACAATCCCTTCTCCAGTCTCTTTTCAGGATTATGAGCACACATACACTCGAGCCAGTGTGGTTTCCAAGCTGCTGCGTCCAGTATTGAACCCCACAGTGGGCCATGGGGGGTCCTGCGCCTTAACCTACATGCCACCTGCTGACCTGGGACAAGGTGATTGTTTGCAAACAATATTTTTCTTAATGTTTACTAATCTAATCTTAAGAAATAGTGAAGTAATTTAGAAGAAAAGTGGCTTAGAAATATGTATATATGAAGGCCAGCAGGTGGCGTGATGGTTAAGGTGCTGGACACTCTCACTTGGCCAACCATGGTTCAAGTCCTGGACCTGGTGGCTTCTTTCTCACTTTTCTTTTCTCTCTCTCTCTTTCTCTCTCTTGTCAAATTAAAATAAGTGAACGAATAATAAAATTAAATAAATAAGTCTTAAAAAAAAAAAGAGAGAGAGAAATATGTATATATGGTTGCCAGCAGGTGGCATGGTGTTTGGGGCGCTGAACTCCTACATGCCGACTGCAGTTCAGATCCTGGACCTTGTGGCTTTCTTTCTCTCATAAGCACTATAGCAAACTTAAATACATAAATAAAATAGATAAATAATTTAAAAAACTAATATGTATATATTAAACTTGTTCACTGTTAATTAATGTGCTAACTTTATTCCTATCTTTTCCTATTTTCTACTGTAAAATAAAAATCTATCCTTTATAATGACATAATCAATTAATGACTATAGTTAGTTTGTTTTTAAGAACTAAATATTTTCCACATTGGTTAGGAAAGCTTAATCAAAGTATAATGAAGCAATAACCTCCTATTCGATTTAACATAGGTGGGTGAGCTTTTTTTTTAGGATACTGAGGACTGTAGCTATTTTAGATCTTAAAATTTATTAACACTGTGGTTGGCAGGTGGCACGATGGTTGAGGCGATGGATTCCCATATAGCCGACTGAGTTCAAGTCCCAGGCCTGGTGGTTTGCTTTCTCATTCTCCCTCCCCACCCCGGTTAAATTGAAGAATAATGATAATAAATAAAGTTAAATAAATAATTCTATAAGATAATTTATTAATGCTGATAATATCTACCAGCCACTGAAGATTAAGTGCCGGGTCCTAAATAAGCTGGCAAAGACCCAAGTTCACTTCTTCCATGGCAGATTTCTGGGTGGCAAATGTCCGAGGCCAGGTCACTGCTAGGTGTGCTAAATCAGGGCAGCCAAGGAGAGAACAAGGCTTGGACTTAGAGAAGAAGGCTCGTCCCTGTTGCTGTTGCCTTCATAGACAAGCCCAATCCCGCAGGGCTCTCCTCTTAGATGTATTTTTTTCCTTACTGACAGCCATTGGAAAATGCTACCTTCACATTATTATGAAAACTATTGCTTATTTGGAATAGAAAGATATACAATAGAGAAAAAGTGCATTTTCAAGGACTGAATGGGAACACTAGAGGGAGCCCAATCCCTCTCAGAACTGCCGCCCCAGCAAGGGTGTATTTAAGGAAGCTAAGAAGAGGAAGGCAGCATAGGCTTCCTTCAATGAAATTAGCTCCAAAGACATTAAGTTAAAAAACCAAGATGTAGAATAGTGTGAAGAACTTTTATATAAGTACATATTTGTAGAATACACACACATATGCAGACACGTGTGTCTATTCGTAGAACACCTATGGTAGGAAACCTAAGAAACTCATAACAATGGTTGCCTCTGGGGAAGGAATGGCTTGGTGACAGGGCCACAAATGGAACTTTTCACCCTTTCATAGGTATTAAATTTTGTATCATATGCAAGTATTATTTCAAAAAGTTAAATTATTTAGTTAAAATACCAAGAAAAAATATATTGCATTTGGGAGCAACTACACATACTTAAATATTCTCTGTTGAAGCAGAATGAGAAACAAAGATAATCCTTGTCCTTTTCCTTTACTGGTTCACGAAAATCAGGAGCTTATGTGAACATCTTAATGCTTTCTTTAACATACTACTCTGCTAAACTCTTTTTTAGATTTTTGATATTTAGAGGACATGCATTTGCAAATTTTAACTAAGTTCAGGAACTAAGTCTTATTTTAATATTACTTTACTACTTAAAGAGTAAATTCTGGAGACCAGCAGATGATGTAATAGTTATGTTGTTGGACTCCCACGCGCCAACTGCGGTTCAAGTCCTGGATCTGGAGGCTTGAAACAAGCCAGGCGCGTGTGCATGTGTGCCCAAGATCCCAAGAGGAGAATGGAAGAGAAGGACTGTGGCGTGGCCATCCCCCCGAGGGGTGATTTCTTGCTTTCTGACTCTCTGTCTCTCTGGTCTGCACGCACACCCTATAGCATAATCTCTTAAAAAAAAAAAAAAGAGTGACTCTGGAGCTGGCCGGTGGTATGGTGGTGAAGATGGCTGTATCTCAGATGGTCAACTGTAGGTTCAATCCCATACCAGCAGCTTAAAAAATATACCTGGTGCATGTACATGAGTGCCCAAAATTCCAAGAGGAGAATGGAGACAGGATTGTGGCCACCCCTCAAGGGGGTGATTTCTCACTTTCCCTCTCTCCCTCTCTCTTGTTTCACTCTGGTGAGTACACATACCTTACAGTAAACAAACAAACAAACAAATTCCTGGGACCAGCAGATGGAGCAATGGTTACATTGCTGGATTCCCACATAGCCAACTGCAGTTGAGTCTCATGCCAGGCACGTGTGTATGCATGCTCAGAATCCTAAGGAGAGAATGGAGGAGAAGGGACTGTGGCGTGGCCATCCCTCATGGGCGATTTCTCTCTCTCTCTCTGGCGAGTGAACGTGCCCTATAGCAAAAAATTTCTCTTAAAAAAAAAAAAAAAGGAAAAAAGAAAAGAATTCCTCATCAATACTTTCTAACTAAGCAGAAGTGACTACAATTGTTCCAGATCCTGCTGTCTAGAACAACCTGTCCCAGGAGATTTGTTTGACGAGGGAAGATCATCTACTTGTTTCACATTGCTAAATAAGGGTGGAGAAGCAACCCTTGGAAGCCAAAGGCAACCTGATCTAAAATTAAAAATTAAGGACAATATTGAGACAAAACCAAAACAAAACAGAGTTAGAAACACATTGGGTTGTTGGCAAATCATGACGCATTTTTACATAGAAAAATACTACTGACTTTTCCAACAACCTGATATATTAAAGAGAAAGTTTCACAGAGAGATAGAGAGAAATAGACTCATTCAGGAGCATTGTCATCCTACAGCCTGAAAGGATAAACTGAGTTTTAACATTCTAAGGGCAATATGGAATTCTTTGGCTCTTTTATACTAGTTCCAAATGAAAATATCAAGTGACAGCAAGCTGTGTTATGATATTCATTTTAAAAGACTTACAAAAACCCGAGATGGTTTTAGGGGCCTGAATCAGAAGCAAAGTCCTACAGTATTTTGCATCGGTATTGTTACCCTGCTTCCCCAGAGCAGGGCTTCTCCATGTAGCACTACTCCCATCTGGGGCCAGATATTCCCTCGTTGTGGGGGGCTGCCCTGTGCGTTTCTAGGATGTTTAGCAGATGCCTAGCCTCTACACACCAGATGCCACTGGCATCCCCTGGTTGTGAATATCAAAAATGTTCTCAGATACTGCCAGATGTTTCTGGGGGTGCAAAATTGCTTTAGAGAGAAATAAGCATTAAAGCAGACTTACAGAAATATCTTTTCTTCGTACATTTCTACTTTTGTTTTATGATAAACCTCAGATGTGTTCTAAAACTAAACCAATTTTTTTAAATATGCGACTATATGAAACACCTTTGGATAGCTTACTAGAGTACAGAAAGTTGGTAATTATTAAGTTACCACGCATGCCAGTTTTTTCAGGGGTCACACAATAATAGCAGAAACTCAAAAATCCATGACATTAAAAAACAAATCACCAAAAAAAAAGCAAATCACCACCTTCATTTAATTTATATTATATATTTTTTTTCTAGATTTATTTTTATTTTGATATGAAACGCTAATACCTTTAAGAAGAGTAAAAGACTCCAAACCTGGAATACTTATGTCACAGTATGAGCAAAATAAAGTGAATTAAAATAGCATTTCATACAAAGCAATGAAAACTGCCTGTCCTGGTCTTACAGCACGAGTTCTGAAGAGCTGCGGGGGCTGCGTGAGTCTCTCTCACCACTATATGCACGTGGTGACCTCTGATTAGAGTCCTTATTACTGATTCGTGATTATCTTCATGAACATACCCGTGTGCACACCTTCTACACAAGTTTAGTAAGCACAGGTTACTTACTTCCAGTGAATGCTATCCATCGGGCATATTTTGTAGCTTCTCTTCGCCAGTGAGAAGCCACCAGCAAACCACATGTGACAGTCAATGAAATGATTCCCATGATGATAAAAAACAGTGTAGTGACCCACTCTGGGGGGAGCCGGGGTGGGATGCATGTCCGGTCTCGTCCATGGATTGTTTGACACTGCCGCACAAGGCCCACAGTGAGCGCTCCTGGGGAGATGCAAAAGGTGGGAATACGTTAGTGGGCTGGGCGCACCCAGAGGAAATTCCCTCCTACCACCCCATTAGTACTTATATATTTTATTTGCCTCTCTTGGGTCATTTAAGCACACAAGTCTCTTGAGTCCCACCCTTCGGCATTCTGCTGTAGCTCATCATGTAGCAATACGTGGCTTCACATACAAAGTGAACTTGAAAAATAAAACCAAGACTCACAAAGCCATAGAAAGAAAGCTATTCTGAGTATGTGTGTCAGGCACTGTTCCAGGATCCAGGGAAATAGCAAACAACATACAGATGAGGCTCCTGCCCTCATTGAGCTTGCGTATTAATGAAAAGAATTTAAGAACTTGCTCTTTTTTTTTTTTACTTACTTTAATTTAAGCCTTTCCTTTTTTCTTTCTTTCTTTTTTTTTTTTTTAAACTTTCTATCTGTAGACCAAGACTCATTGTACATTATTTTAGCTGAAGAGAAAAATGCTTTTCTGGACAGTAAAGTCAAACTTATAATATGCCTAGTCGTTATACATAAATAAAACCAGATAGCAGACTGATACTAGAAGCAATATATTTCTCCAAGTTAAAAAGTCTAAGACTATTATAATGTAATTAGTTTTCCATTAAATTCAAGAAAATGTTAGAAAAACTAGGAGGTTCCCCCACCTTTGTGAGTTCACCAATTTTGTCCAATGTGCAAGTATGAAAGCTGTCAAACTATTTCTGCATATTTCACCAGAAAGGCATGAAGGCAAATTACAAAAGTGTTTTTTAAAGTGCCCCCCCATTTAAATAAAATGAGTGATTTTTTTTTAAATTTCTTTTTTTAAAAGAGAGATTGTTGCTATAGGGCATCTGTGCTTGGCAGAGAGACAGAGAAAGACAGAGACAGAAGATGAGAAATCACCCCCCCCCCCCCGGGAGGAGGGGGGGGCCGCAATCCCTGCTCCTCCATTCTCCTCTCGGGATTTTGGGCACGCATGTACATGCACCCAGAGTGAGTTTTAAGCCGCTGGGTCTGGGACTGGAACCACAGTTGACTATGTGGGAGTCCAGCAACGTAACCATTACACTATCTGCTGGTCCCCAATTTTTTTGTGTGTATGTAGAGGTTTTTGTCTTAGGGCATGTGCATTTCGGGGGCAGAGGGGAAGGGACAGAGACAAAGACAGAGACAGGGAAAGGGAAAGTGAGAAATCATCCCCTGGAGGGATGGCTACGCCATAGTCCCTTCTCCATTCTCCTCCCAGGATCCTGGGGACGTACACACACGTGCCCAGTGTATTTTTCAAGCCACTGGGTCCAGGACTTGAACCATGATCAGCCATGTGAGAGAGTCCAGTGATGTAACCACTACGCCATCTGCTGGCCCCATGAGTGATTTTTATGAAATGTCTAGTGCTGTTTTTCCATAAACATGTTCTCATGTCAAACTCAAGGACAACCTCTGTCAATTTGGGGGTGAATTAAATTAAAGAAACCCAGATTATGAAAGTGAAAGGGTAATTTTCTCCTTTTTCCCATTAAGAAGAAGAATTTAAATGTTACTTCATAAAATACAAAAAGGTACTTCTTATAAAGACTGCTTCCCCTTGCAAAAGCAACTGCAAATGGGAAAAGTTACCAAAAATGCAAGATCAGAAATTGCTGGAGCACTGAAAATATATAGATACCTGCATAGTTTTGGTCTGCATTACTTTCTCACTGTGAACACACATTAAAAATAAAAACAGACATTGACCTCAAAGTCACAGTACTTGCTAAGATCAGGTACCTTCTGCGAGGACAGCGGTACAAGTCCTAGAAGGCTTCTGGGAAGCTATGTGGGTGGGCGAGGTCAGACAGACTGGATCCAGTGGATGTGTATTCATGAGGAGGTGGGGCTGTTGGAGGGAGGGTGTTTTCATGCAACCTGTGTTTTGCTATTGATCCACTCTAAGAAATAAAGCAATGTGTTGAAAGAAAATGAAGCAAGAAATCAGTTCTGCTCCCAAAACTGAGTTGTACTTTGCTTTTCTCTCTAAGGCTAGCTCTGTCCAGCCATAATGCTAAGTAGAGTGGAAGGTGATGCATAAATGAACTGCACTTCTCCCAAATCATCTAATAATTAAGCCCATGTGGTAATCCCTGCACAGGTGCAAACAGCATTGCAACTATGGGGTTGTGGATGGAGGCAGACAGGGACAAGAGGCGAGCAGACCATCCAATAATGCCACACACTATGCCTCCCCCAGCTGCTGCTTGGAGCTGAACGACTTTACATGTTAGACGTATTGGGTTGTTAGAAAAGTCATGACGCATTTTTGCACAGAAAAACAGAAAAATACATCATGAGTTTTCTGACGAACCAATATATCAGTAAAAATGTTCGACATGGGGCTAGTAGGTCGCATGGTGGTGAAGGTGTTGGAATCCATGTGGCTGATCGCTGGTCAAGTCCTGGACATGGTGGCTTGAAACTCAGGCCAGTCGTGTGTGTGCTTGTCCCAAATCCCAAGGAGAATGGAGAAGGGATTCTGGCAGGGCCATCCCCCCAGGGGGTGATTTCTCACTTTCCCTCTCTCTGTCTCTATCTGTCTCTCTTTGGCAAGTGCATGCACCCTATGACAAAAACCTAAAACCAAGAAAAGTTTGAACACTATTGTAATTTTTAAAGTTTCATTGTAAATGACTGAAATCAGAAGAGGAGATAAGGTAAGGGTGAATAGGCATCCAGGAACTACGGCACTGTTCTTAAGTTAAAACACTAGAAAGTTTCCTTAGAAAGAAAACTTGGGGTGGAGGGAGTGTCTTATTATGATAAAGCATTTCATTGTAATTTTGGAAATGAAGAAGGCATTCACTGCGTTTAAGAACTACTAACAGGAAACTACTGATCATTCCACAAAAGACTTGTAACAAATTACTCTTTTCCATTTACAAAAGCTGTAATTGCTGTAAGAACAGACTACAGGCAATGAAAAAACCCTTGAACGAAATGCAATTATTGTGGATTATTATAGCAACAACGTTCTTCATAACTTAATTTTTTAAAAGTTTACTTTTTTCATGAGAGAGAGAGAGACAGAGATGGGGGTCACCCCAACAAAGACTACATACCACAATCCACCCCCAGCCCCAGCCAGCCAGAATCACAGGGCTCACACACACAATGAGACCTGGGCAGGTAAAAACGTGGGACCCTCCCACGTGGCCACAGCATCACAGAGGGCTGAATTACGACTGTGCCACCATGGCTGGCCACAGCTGAATTTTATTTTTGAGAGTTTTTTGCCATAGGGCGCGTGCGCTCGCCAGAAAGGCAGAGAGAGACAGAGAGACAGAAAGCAAGAAATCACGCCCCAGGGGGGATGGCCACGCTGCAATCCCTCCTCCTCCATTCTCTTCTCAGGATCTTGGGCACGCGCACCTGGCGTGAGCTTAAGCCACCAGGTCCAGGACTCGAACCGCAGTAGACTACATGGGAGTCCAGTGATATAGTCATTGCATCAACTGCTGGTCCCCACATCTAAATTTTATATGCAAAGAAAGTTTCATTGATAACTCTGTATTTCTTGTAGATTTCTTAAATCTGAATTTGAGAATTACATTTTACAAGTAGTAAAAATGATAAATTCAGTAAATCCTGATACCTCTCCTTCAAAATATTTCTGAGTGTCTTTAGGGTGCTTCTCTTACTCTCTATATATGGACGCGATGAGAAACATTGGCATGAAAATCAACTTAACTGGTGCCTGTAGGTTTTTAAGTTTTCTGAGTGGGACTGCTTTTATCCTCCTCTCCTGTCTGGCACACCATACCGAGTGAATACAAACAGAACAAGTTAGAAAATTAAGATTATAGACATATCTTCCACAAATCAACTGGAAATGATCTGACAGACATTCTACTTCAAAAGAAGAGTTAGGCTCCTGTACTTAGAAAATTCTTTATCACAACAAATCAAGACCAAATATTCAGGATCTCTGCTTGCAAAGAAATGAAGCTAATGCTAACTGACAACCAGAAGGTATACTGTACGTAAGAAATCAATCCACGAATATTTTACTGAGTGTCTCCTATGTGCTTGGCATTGTTGTAGCACTCAGATATTCCAAAATGAATACTCTGTCACATTTTCAGTGAAAACAGACTTTCTTTAAATATATAAAGGCTGGACCAATGGTCAGCCAACATTGTTATTAAAATCCATTTTTTTGAATAAGACTCTTAGAGACAAAATTTGTAAACCAGGCACATATTTTCCATAAGCTAACTGGGGAAATCTCCAAGGGTATCCATGTTGTTACTATTAAATCTTACTACGTCAGATACTTTTAGTACCCAAACTTTCACTAGGTCTTTAAATTTCATTTTATCTCGGTGAACTGTCTCCTGCCTGTACATTCAAATCTATCGCTCACACTGACAGTCAAAATCTTTTACTTCCTCCAAATTCTTTCTTTAAGAATTTTTGCTAGAGGGCACATGCAGTCCCCAGACATAGAGAAGAGAAAGCACCCTCCAGTGGGGTGTGGTCATGCCTCAGTCCCTTCTTCTCCATTTCTTCATCCTTTTAGGAGTTAGGGCATGCACATACATGCACCTGGTGTGTTTTTCAAGCAGCTTGGTCTAAGACTTGAACCATGCAGTGCCAGCCATGTAGGGTCTGCTTCCCTCAACCAGTAGACCATGTGGCCTATCTTCTAAATGCTCTTAACACATCAAGTCTGTATCACTAGATCATGCACTTGATTTTAAGGCAGCTTTAAAAAAAATGAAAAATTTTTTTTACTTATGACAGAGAACACATGTGCACACGAGAGAGTGAGAGAGAGAATCAACACTGACAGGGTCTTATCTGCCTTGATCCCTGTCCCCTAGCTCTCCAGCTTGTTAGGATCTCAGGCGTGTGCATGCATGCACACCTGGAGTGTTTCAGGTCAGCCGGGCAGGGGATTGGGACCACAGCTGGCTACGTGGCATTCCATATACTGAGGTAGCTTTCTTTTACCCCAAACAAAACACGAGCTTTTCAGAAGAGAAATCTGCACCTTCTACTTCATTAGAACACCTCCAAATGCCTTGTAGCAGTAGCTACCAAGCAGGAAATTAATAAGCATTTGGTAAGTCTAGTGAATTAAAAACGAGCTGAATTTGAAATCACACTGCATTAAATAGGTTCTCCTGTAGAACTGCCTCGTACTCTGTGCTCTCCTGCAGCACACTTACTAAGTGCAAGCTCAGCCATTCACCAACTTTTGTTTTATCCAACAGGTCTTTTGCTTCTGGAAGGGGCCTGTAATTCTATTCCCCAAACAACCAATCCATCTTTACTCTGCAGTTGTTTCCTAGGTAACCAATCCAGCCAAATAAAGGACTTGTACACCATAGGGAAAAGGAAACCAAACTAGAAACTAAAGCATCCCAAATGCCTCTCAGTATCTCACCTGTGCATAATACACAAAAGGGAAAGTCGCGAGTCGTACCCCATTAAGTGAGCTATCTTAACTAAAGAGGCTTTTGACACTCATCCTCTATAGATCCAGGCACTGCTGAAAAGAATCAGCACAGCCAGTCTGAGCGTGGCAGGCATGCATGCCATCACTCCACGTAAAAGCAGTGTCAGAAAATCTGTACTGGGGGTTGTAAAGCAGAGAGGCAGACCCAACAGGGGAAAGTGCTTGCATCCTGGCCAGAGAAAGCTTTCCCGTACTGGGTTGAACCTGGGCAAAAATAAACTTAAAATTGGTGTGCCAGCCTGCGGCATGATGGTTAGACTGGCTGAACCCCACATGGCCAACTGTGCAGTTCGAGTCTCAGATGCAGCTGCTTGAGAAACATATTGGGTCCATGTGCCTGTGTGCTTTCCCTCCCTCTCTGGTAAGTGCACACCCCCTCTGCCTGAACTTTTAAAAATCAGGAGCTGGTGAGGTGGTTAAGGCACTAGACTCCCACATGGCTAACTGCAGCTCGAGTCCTGGACCCACCCAGAGGCTTGAAACTCACACTGGGCGTGTGTGCATGCATGCCCAAAATCCTGAGAGGAAAAGGGACTGCAGCGTGGCCTTCCCCCTGGGGGGTGATTTCCCATTTTCTGTCTCTCTGGTGAGTACATGCAACCTACAGTGAAAATCTCTCTCAAAATTTTTTTTCTTTTTTTAAAATAAGATAGGTTATTGCCTTCTTCCCTGTCCTGTTTTCCTCCTACTCACAAAGTTCTTCCTCGCAGGGAGGTCTCCCTGGCAGTTCTAGGTATTGTGACCTGGCCCTACACTATGCCTACCACTAAGATAGATCTCCTGCTCTATTCTCTCCCTGGGGATGTAAACGTCTTGGCAAGCTTTCCTGTTGGTCACACAGACCAAATATAAGACCACAAATGTCTTAATTATTGATAAAGGCTTAACCTGCTGCCCTCTCAAGAGCATTTGCATTTAAGCAAGGGGCAGTATTCCAATTTAACTAAAATTGCAGAGTTTCATATTTTAGTTAACAGCTTGATTCAAGAAATTGAGGAGAGTTGAGGGGCAGGTGGAGAAATGGTCCCGGTGTATGCAGTGATGTACATCCCCCTGGGCAAGGCACGCCCTGGCGGCTCATACTCTAAATACATAGAAGCACAGTACTGAAAATACCATAGAGGTCATTTCAAAACTTTACATTCTTTAATTTCTCTCTCCAGGAACACTGCTAATGGTGATTTTTTATCCGCTATGATTTCCGGAGTCTACCTTAGGACACAGGTACTTATAAATAGTGAACTGGACAAAAAGAATGAACAAGTAAAAGGAAGACCTTAATGAAGCACACAAGGATAGTGTCTGAAAGCTGGAGTAACAGCAGAGGTTGAGTCTAGCACTAGTGCCACGATAGTTCAGGGTTCCCTCCCGTTATCTTCACCTGTTCTTTGATCTCTGGTGCTTGTAGCCACTGATCCCCATGCCTTCTCCCTCCCAATCACTTCTACATTATCTTCATGGCTTCATGGCTCCCTATCAAGAGTCCTTGATCCATCATATCACCACCTAACTTTATCCTTTTATGCGCTCACCTGGCAAAAAATTCCACAGCCCTGACTCAATATCATGTTTCTTCTTGCACTTACCTCCGGTTGATGAATGCTGATGGAGAAAATCATTATGTCACAGGAAACGGGTGCCAATGTAAATTTCTAAACCTCAAGGGCCATCACTGATGTCCTGAAGCATGTTTTCCTAATTCAGCATTTCCCAGTTCTTTGCTATCTCTATCCCAAGTCTCCTGTACTCTCCCTGAAAATCAGAACCATCGATCACTTCTTTCACATCCAATAGGTATCAGTCATTACTACTTCTTGGGAAAACAAAAAACAACAAAAACAAAACAGGGACCATCAGGGCCAGCTCCATGGTGCAGTGGTGATGCACTGATTTGGAGGTGGATCCAACATGGTGACCACAGTTTGAGTCCCTGAACTGGTCATCCTGAAACATGTCAGGCACATGCATGAGTGCTCAGGATCTGAAGGGCTGGGACTGTAGAGAGGGGACTGCAGTGTTGATCAGGTCCTGTGGAGGGTGCTTATCTCTCTCCCTCCCCCAGCCTCAAATGTGGTTGCATGCACTATCATGAATAAGGTGAGGAAAGGATAGAGGTCACCAGACAGAAACTCCAACTGCCCATCATCAAATGTTTGAACTTATCTGCACACTGTCATTCTCTCATTCTATTGATCCTTGTTTTGGATCCTATCCTCCCACTTTCTTTGGGATCTTGCCCAATTTATCATTTTCTTCTCGGATCTATCCATTTCTAGATCTCAAACTGTTCGAATGTGCTGCTCCCCCATTATGCCAAGATATCCCCCAGTGCCACCATCATGGCTTCTGTTTCTGTCTTGCTCTAACAAACTTCCCTTGTCCCCAGCCTTATCAAGGGTCTCATTGATTCTTCAGCCAACTGTGGCTTGGGTTTTGCTCCAACAACTCCACTGGAACAGCTCTGGTCAAGCTCACTCACTCCACATTGTGGACACTAATGGATACACCTAAGTACTCGTAACATTTTAGCAATATTGGCTATAGCTTCTTCCAACACATATCCTGTAGTGACTCTCCATTTCCTATTTTACTGGTTTTCGTCCTGCCTCTTTAGCTTCTCCTCTATTTTTTTCCCACAAACACTTTTTCTCCGCCATCCATTACAATTTGGTTTCTAGAGATCTTTCTTGGATCTGGTTCTTCTGTACGTACACTTGAAAAACTGTCCAAACTCTTTAAAAAACTGCCTACAAAGGTCTGCATGATACTACTACTACTTTTGCTCTAGTCTTCCCTTTAATTACTTTTCATAATTGATGCTCAAAATTTTTTTAAAGATTTTCTTTATTCATGATAGTATGTGTGCATGCACAAGAGAAAGATGAGCAGCCATTCACAGGGAGTGGTCCTGCTGTTGATCCCCTTCCTCCAGTCCTCCAGCTCATCGGATCTTGGGCACTCACATGCATGCCCAGCATGTTTCAGACTGACCGAGCCTGTGATCTGAACCATGGCTAACCATGGGTCCAGTTTTAGATCAATTCTTGACTCTCATATATTTCTTGGGTCGCCAGCAAAGTCATACTGCATTTTCGCATAGATGAACACAGAAAAATACACCATGACTTTTCTGACAACCTAACATGTATCCTCGCACACACTGACAGTCCAAGCCTTCATATATGCAGTTCTCTCTAATGAGAATACTCTTCCAAACCTCCTCTCCTGGCTACTACCTAAATTCCAGTTGTAGCTCAGATGTCATTTCTGGGATGTCTTCTTTGACAAGCTCTTATAACCTCATTCAGTGCTTGTCATCCACACAGCTCCTATCGAAACCTGCAAGTTGGGTCGGCTTTGTGGACTGGTGGTTAGGGCAACTGGATCCCACATGGCCGACTATGTTTGTGCATACGCAGAGTTCCCCAAAGAGGGAGAAATGGAAGAGAAGGGTTTGTGGCATGACTATTCCCCATGAGGAGGAGGTGCATTTTTTCTTTTGCTCTCTCTGTATCTCTCTGGTGAGCAAACACACCCTCTAGCAAAAACTAAGAATTAAATTAAAACACACACACAAACCTCACCTGAAACACTATAATTACCTCATCAACCTTCCGAGGGGGGGTAATAAGAACTTTCAAATCTGTAGTCAGAAGGTAGCCTAGAGACCCTGTGAACTTGCAAGTCAGCTGAATCAGAGGCAGTTTTGTGGCGGACTGAGTCCTTTAACTAGTAGGGTCTGCTCTAACTCCAGGTGATTAGTGTCAGAACTGAAGTGAACTGCAGTGCACTCAGGGGTTGAAAGAGAATACATATGTTTCCAAAAATCTTGTACATAAACATTCATAGCAGCATTTTTTTTTTGAGAGGTTTTTTTTTTAATCCCGCTATAGGGCACGTGCACTCCCGGACAGACAGAGAGAGACAGAGAGACAGAAAGCGAGAATCATCCCCCAGGGGGGATGGCCACGCCACAATCCCTTCTCCTCCATTCTCCTCTTGGGATCTTGGGCATGCACGCACACGCGCCCGGCGTGAATTTAAGCCACCGGGTCCGTGACTCGAACCACAGTCGACTACGTGGGAGTCCAGCGACATAGCCATTACGCTAACTGCTGGTCCCCATAGCAGCATTATTCATAGTAGTCAAATAGTGGGAGCCATCAAATGTTTATCGACTGATGAGTAAACGAAATATGGTATGTCCATATGATGGAATATTTTTCAGCAATTTAAAAAAATGCTCATACATGCTACAACATGATGAATTTGTAAACATAAACCTAAGTGAAAAAAGCCAGACACAAAAGGCCACATACTATTAATATATAGTTCTATTTATATGAAATATCCATAATAGGCAAATCCAAAGAGGCAGACAATAGTGGTTGCCAGGAGATGGGAAAGAGGAATTGGGAAGTACAAGATTTCTTTCTCCTGGGGTGAGGCAAATGTCCTGGAATTAGATAGTGGTGATGTCTGCACAATATTGTGTGTATACTAAAAACCACTGAATTAGGGAACCAGCAGTTAGCGTAATGGCTATGTTGCTGGACTCCCACGTAGTTGACCGCGGTTCGAGTCCTGGACCCGGTGGCTTAAAACTCACGCCAGGCACGTGTGCGTGCGTGCCCAAGATCCCAAGAGGAGAATGGAGGAGAAGGGATTGTGGCGTGACCATCCCCTCTGGAGGGTGATTTCTCACTTTCTGTTTCTATGTCTCTCTGTCTGTCTGGCGAGCGCACGTGCC
>NW_006198035.1:583502-606712 GCF_000334495.1 Tupaia belangeri chinensis
GAAAAAAAAAAAAAAAACTCCCAAAAAACCACTGAATTATACACTTTAAAATGGTGAGTTTTATCTCAAAAGAAACCTGATAATCTAGTTTAGATCAGCATCAATTTCAATTTAATAGTATACCAAAACTTCACTCCAATATAGTTTATTTCCTCCCTTGTCTTTGTACTATTATCATGCAGATCTCATCTTTATATACTATAAACTCATCGACATAGTTTTATAATGACTACTTTCTTTAAAAAAGAGTTAGAGAGACCAGCAGTTAGCGTAATGGCTATGTCGCTGGACTCCCACGTAGTCGACTGCGGTTCGCGTCCCGGACCCGGTGGCTTAAAACTCACGCCGGGCGCGTGTGCGCCCAAGATCCCGAGAGGAGAATGGAGGAGAAGGGGTTGTGGCGTGGCCACCCCCCCTGGGAGGTGATTTCTCGCTTTTTGTCTGTCTGTCTGGTGAGCGCATATGTCCTATAGCGAAAAAAACCTCTTCAAAAAAAAAAAAAAAAGAGTTAGAAACAAAATACATTTATACTGACTTACACATTTACCCATATGGTTACCTTTACTGGCGTCCTTTATTTATCTGTGTGGATTCAGAGTACTAACTAGTACCCTTTATTCCAGCCTAAAGACAGCCTTTACTATTTCTTATAGGACCAATTTGCTAGTGATATATTTTCTGTTTTTGTTTATCTTAGAATGTCTTAATTTCTCATTCATTTCTGAAGGACAGTTTTGCTGGATATAGAACTCTTAGTTGACAGTATTTTTCTTTCTTTCTTTCTTTTTTTTTTTTTTTGAGAGGTAATTGCAACAGGGCGTGTGCACTCGCCAGAAACACAGAGAGAGACAGAGAGACAGAAAGCGAGAAATCACCCCCCAGGGGGGATGGCCACGCCGCAATCCCTTCTCCTCCACTCTCCTCTCAGGATCTTGGGCACACACACACATGTGCCTGGCATGAGTTTAAGCCACTGGGTCCGGGACTCAAACCGTGATCGACTACATGGGAATCCAGAGATATAACCATTATGCTAACTGCTGGTCCCACAGTATTTTTCATGTAGTACTTTGAACATGTCATTCCAGTGGCCAATGGCCTCATGTTTTTTCCCCTTTTTTTGGTAATTTTTTTTTAACTGCCAGAGGGTATATGTGCTTGCCATAGAAAAAAAGACTCCCTCCCCCCGCCCTACCCAGTGTGGTGTGACCATGCCACAATCCCTTTTCCTCCATTTCTTCTTCCTGCTACAATTTTGGGCATGCAGATATATACAACATGTTTTTCAAGCCACCAAGCCTGGGATTTGAATCACAGTTAGCCATGTGGGATCCAGCTCCCAATATACTGCACATAACCACTGCACTACGGGGAACCCAAGCCTCAATAGTTAATAGTTACTAACAGTATTAAGGATCACTTGTATGTGAGGATTACATTTTCTGCTGCTTTCCAGGTTCTGTCTTTTGACTGTTTGACTTTGATGTAATCTAGGTGTAGATTTCTTGGAGTCAATCTTATTTGGAGTTTGGTGACATTCTTCAATGAGCAGATTAAAGTTTTCATCGAATGTGTGAAGCTGATGCTGGACAATGGTGTGGCAGGAACGCAGTGCTTTGTGAAGCTGACTCACATGGGAAGGTTCTTGATTTATGCCCAGAGAACTCCCTGAACATGCCAGCTATGTGCATGCTCAAGATTTGAGGCTGACTAAAACTAGTGTGGATTGTGGCATAGGAACCCTGATGAGGATGCCTGTCTGCCTCTGTCTCTCCACCTCATTCTCTCCCTTGTGGAAGAAGAAGATAAACATTTCAAAAATTGAGGCAGTTTTTTTTTTTTCTTTTTGCCTTTATTATTAAGAAAAATGATTTTCTTTATAAGAGTGTATGCACACACATGTAGGTGGGAGGGGCCTCCTTCCTTCCATAGCCCATTGCTATTGCAGCCCATTGAATTCTGGGCAATCTGTGTACATGCCTGCCATGTTCCAGGCCAGCTAGGCTGGAGATATGAATGACAGCTGCCAGGTGAGACTTTTTGCTACTACTCATTCAAATATACTTTCTGCTCCTTTCTTTCTCTCCTTAGTCTAGAACTCCCTTAATGAGTATTTTGATGGAGTTAGTAAGGTCTCATGTGTCTCTCATGGTGTTTTCACTTTTCATTATTTTTTCTGTTCACATTATTAATAGATAATCTCAATTTATGTACCTACCAATTTACTAATTCCTTCTGTCATATTTTCATTTCAGCTGTTAAACTTTTCAACTCCAGAATTTCTACTTATATTTTAAAAGTCTCTTTATCAGAGATTCTTTCTGTGGTAAGATGTTTCCATACTTCTCTTTAATTCTACTTCAATGTTTATTTCTTCCATGAACAAGAGAGGCAAGGGACAGCATCGCCAATAGGTCCTGATGCCACGATTCACCTCGTTTAAATGTTTATTTCTTCCATGAACAAGGGAGACAAGGGACAGCACCGCCAATAGGTCCTGATGCCACGATTCACCTCCAGTCTGTAGTCAGCCCTGGATCACAGGCACGTGCACGCCCAGCACACTCAGGGGAGTCCCTGGACTCATACTGGGAGCATTCCCATGTGGGGCCGCCTCACAGAGTGTCATGGTTTACTGCTGTGCCACTGCCCCCATTCTTCATATTCTTTATACATAGTTTCCTTTACTTTTGAGCACATATTTATAAAATCTGTCTAGTAAGTCCAGTGTCTAAGCTTCTTTATAGTTTTTATCGAATACTTTGATTTTTTCTGTGTGGACCATCCTTTCCTGTTTTCTTGCATGTCTTATCATTTTTAGTTGAAAACTAGAAATTTTAAATAACATATTTTGATAACTATGGAAAGTGGATTTCTACCTTTCCCAGAAGATGTTGTTACTGTTTAACAACTTTCCTGAAATAATTCTTAAAAGTCTGTATTATTTGTTGTGTGTGGCCTCTGAAATCTCTGCTCTCTGTAATAGTCAGCTAACGGCTGGAACAAGATTTCTTTAAATGCCTTGAACCAGTACGTCTCTCAGCCATTGCTGAGGGGGCTCTGAGTGTGGTGCAGCAGGCATCTCACCACTCTCCCCTGATCCTTACTTCCTGCTTGTGCAAGCCTTAAGGCCAGCTAGAGGTGAGGCTTCAAAGTTCTGTTTGTTTCAGGGCACATGCAAAGTCCTGAATATCTGCGTGACCTTCTAGACTCCTGATAATATACTGGAGCTATTTAGAGAATTTTATGGACATTCTGTTGCCCAGTTTTTCTGTTTTTGTTTTTCACTAGCCTTTTTACCCCTAACTGGTAACACCATTTCAGGTGTTTATGATGTTAAACACTGGATGCTGATTATTTTTTAAGAAATGCCTTGGGAATAGAATAAAGTAATCTTGGAAATAAAAGAAAGATAAATCCTAAAAATGGAGATTTTTAGAGCATTTTTAGACAGATCAATTTTCTGGGGAAGGAGCTTTATGGAATACCAAACCCTCTGGCCTCTCAACTGGTTGCTGTTTTTTGTGGCTACCACAGTTGTGAGGTTATTGACTTTCAACGCTACCGGGGAGAGTAGAAAGAGACTAGTACAGTTTTTCTTTTGAAAAGAAATTTTTGCTATAGGGGGTGTGTGCTTGCCAGAGAGACAGAGAGTGAGATAGAGAAACAGAAAGTGAGAAATTACCTCCTAGGAGAAATGGCCACACTGCAATCCCTTCTCCTCCATTCTCCTCTTGAGATTTTGGGCATACACACACACATGCCTGATGTGAGTTTTAAGCCTCTGGGTCCAGGACTCAAACTGTGGTTGACTACATGGGTGGGAGTCCAGTGACATAACCATTACGCTATCTGCTGGTCCTGAGATTAATACAATTTTAACTGCACAAAGCTTGCTCGTCTTACTGAAATTTGGGCAATTTTTTGACTAAATGTACCTTGGATTGTTGTGATCTTTTAGTTTCCAGAGTTCTGAAAAAGATCTGACAGTTTTTTGCCAATGTTCTTGTTGCTTTAAAGAGCAGATTTGGGGGCCCAGGAGGTGGCGTGGTGATTAAGGTGCTATACTCCCACACAGCCGATTGTGGTTCAAGCTCCAGACCTGGTGGCTTGAGAATCATGCCAGGCGTCTGTGCCTGTGTGTCCAAAATCTCAGGAGGAAAAGGGGCAGTGGCATGGCCAACCCCCGGGGGGGGGGGGGATTTCTCACCTTTCCTCTCACTGGCCCTGACTCTTCTCTCTGGTAAGTACATGTGCCCTTAACAGAAACCTTAATTAAAAGAGCAGATTTTTGGAGGCCCTTTCTCTGCCATTGTGGAAGTTAAATTCGACAGTTCACAATCTGAATCTCAGCTTTGCCACTAACTTGGGGAAGTGATATATCACAATCTGAATCTCAGCCTTGCCACTAACTTGGGGAAGTGATACAATCTTTTTAAGACTGCTTCAGCAAAGCAGGAAATACAATCTACCATTTAGGTCTGTGTGAGAACTAAATAAGACAATGAAATAAGATAATGAAATAATGCCTATAAAGCAACTGGAACTAGAAGCACCGAATAACTACTACTTATTTTCAGGAAAACATTATTATTATTATTATTATTATTATTATTGGACCACAAGGCACGTACTCTCAACAGAGATGGAAAGAGACAGTAAAAGAGAAAGTGAGACATCAACCACCGCCCCTCAACCCCAGGGAGGATAGCCGTGCCGGAATCCCTTTTCCTCCATTCTCCTCTTGGGATTTTAGGCATGCACATACATGTACCTGGCATGAGTTTTAAGCCACCACAACTGGGACTTGCACCACAATTGGCCATGTGGGAGTCCAGCGCCTTAACCACTACATCACCTGCTGGCCCTGGAAATTAGGTACTTCTGTTTCGATTTAAAAAATATATATGTCAGCAAAGTGACTGGATACAACATGGGCTGACTCCATGGTTTGAATCCTGGACCCAGGGGCTTGAAAACACGCTGGGCATGTGTGCCCAGAATCTCAAAAAAAGGAGGAGAAATAGAAAAGGGATTGCAGCATGACCATCTCCCATTGAGGGTGCTTTAGGGCAAATGAAACACACACACACACACACACACACACACACACACACACACAGGATAGTAAGAGATGCACTAATGTAACACAGTGGTATACTCATGAAACCTACATTCCAAAGTAAAAATCCATGTTCCATTTATGAAGGTATGATTGCTTTTATTTTAGTCTTTTGTTTTTAAAACTAATTATTTTTAAAAGAATCAGAATTGTAAAAGTAGAGTCTTACACATATGAGGAAAGCAAGTTTAGCACTGAGGTAAGTGTTTATTCTGTGTCATCAGTATGGCCCTTTAGTTACAGAAGAGGATGGATTTAAGAGAGAGAGCTTTGAAGAAAGACAAAAGTTCTGATTCTGACAGCTGCTCTTCCATTTAGTCTTAAAGTGGAGCTTGTGTTCTCACTGTTGTTATATTTGGCTTCAGATTAAAAAGTGTAAGGTGATATCTCCTTCAATTTTCAACATCAGAAAAGACTATTTAAGTTTTTGCAGAAATACATAAAATCAATCCCTCATTAATTAGCCTACATTTGTGGCAGACATGATCTCCTAAGCAGAGATGGTGGTACAGGGAAACCATACATTAAAGGAGGTCTCTGAGGAGTATTTGAAAAGCCTGGCATGATGCCATGAGATATGCCCGACTTTTCCGTCCAAGTCTGGAAGGCACAGTGTACTACACCACGCTTTCATTCATCAGTGACTACTTAAGGACACACTCTGCATAATACTGTACTATGCGATAAGTATGAAGAACAGAGACATTATCTCTATGTTTCAAGAACTTATTACAATGAGCCAAGATGCACATTCACAGGAAGTTTAAAACACGTAGCAGGATGTAATCTAACGCCAAGGGAATTCTGCAGCACTGGTAGCGCACTGGGTGCTGCTGCTTGGCAGGCTAAGGTCACATGGGAGACCAAGGTTTGAGTCCTGGCTCCCCCTGAAAACTGGATATGGTATTATGTACCTGAGGTCCAGTTACTCAGGAGGCTAAGGCAGAAAGATCAGGAGCTTGGGCCAGAGTGGGCAAAAAGTGAGGCCTTGTCTTTAAGAGCCAACATGGTGGAATACACCCGTGATTCCAGCTACTTGGGAGACTGAGGCAAGATTGCCACACAGTAAGAAATCGTCAAACGTGGGCCAGCGAGTGGTATGGTGGTGAAGCAGCTGGATCCCATATGGCTGACTGCAGTATGAGTCCCGGACCCGGACCCAGTGGCTTGAAGATCATGCCAAGCGTGTGTATATATGTGCCCAAAATCCTGAGAGGAAAATGAAAAAGAAGGGATTGAGGTGTGGCCATCCCCCTGGGAAGTGATTTCTCATTTTCTCTTTCTCTGGCGAGCATAGATGCCTTAAAAAAAAAAAAAAAAAAAAAGGCACTTCTCAGGCATAATACTTGGCATTGATACTTATTTCCCCAAAAGATACCAGACTGAATACTCCTAAGAATTATACTCTCCTTTATACAGGTAAAAAGGAAAGGAACTTCCCTGTTTTATACAACTAACAAATTATAAGACTGGGGCACAAACACTAGGTTGTTGGGGAAGTCACAACGTATTTTTCTGTTTTCTATGCAAAAATGCACCATGCCTTTCCCAACAGTAATACAAGATGTGACTTATTAACATTTATTATCTGCCAAACTGTATGTTAGGGGGCCTTCTTGTTTGTCTCATTTAATCCTCATGCTGAATGATAGCTATTATTATGATTAGAAAACCGATCTGATTAGGTATGATTATTAGAAACTAAAGCTTTGAGAAGGTAAAGTAATCTGCTCAAGACACTAAGTCGTCGAGATAGGATTGAAAATGAGACTAGTCCGCCTTCAACGACTTTCACAGACAACTGCTCTTAGTTCATCCATTGCTTTTCTTTCCTAAGATTCAACCTTAGAGCTATACAGTGGTCTCCTTTTCCCACTTTCACCAGACTGCTGAATTCAGCTGGACAAAAAAAAAACAACAAAAAACAAAAACAGTGTTGTGGTGTGAAGATTAAGGTAGCTAGATCCTATAAAGCCAACTCAGTGGTTCGAGTCTTGGACCCAGCAGCTTGAAAATCATGCCAGCACATGTGCGTGTGTGCTCAAAATCCCAAGAAGAGAATGAAGGAGAAGGGACTGCAACGTGGCCATCCTCCTTGGGGTGATTTCTCATTTTCTCTCTCTCTGTCTCTCTCTGTGTCTCTCCAGCAAGCACACGGAACCTATAGCAAGAACTAAAAAAAAAGGTGCCTAACCATGAGACTGGTACCATTAAAAAATGTATACCCACAGGCCCGACTTGCCCTCACAACCTAGAAATCTGCTTTTATAGCCAGCTTTCATTCCCTATAGCTGTTACCCCTTTTCACTCCTGGCTCATGACCCTTCTTCCTGTTATCTCAGAGAATCTAAGTCATCAGAAGTAGACTCCCTCAACTTTCTACCACATCTGTAAACTAATATAGCCTGCGCTGACCCTTACTTCCTGTCACCAAGGAGCGTTTCCTGACTCTGACAGGCTACCCCTCAGCAATCCTAGATCACCGTGTGCAGCATCATCAAGGCCCTTGCTCATCAACCATTCACTCCCTCGTGCCCGTCTTTCCTACTCTCCTGGTTCTCGCATTACTACTGAGACCCACCCACTCTTCTCCATCTTAAAAATGACTACTCTGGACCCATTTCCTTCTCTAACCGCCCCCCCTCCTTTGCACAAGCAAAATTCGATCTTCATTGCTCTTACTTTTTCTACTAGTATTTTTTTCCAACCCACCATGAATGAGGCTTCTATCTTACTACTCCACTGAACTGTTTCTCACTGTTCACTGTGGTTATTAGCAATCTCCTTAAAACAAATGTATCTTTCAATTTCATCTTAATTACGCTTTGGTAACACCGCTGGTCACTTCTTCCTTCTTGAAAATACTTCGCCCCCAGGGCTTCCGCAGTATCAAATTTTCTTTCTGTTATCCTTTTGAGTCTGGCTCTTTGTCATCGTCCTTAACATGTTCTTCAGGGTTCTATCCTGAGTTTTCTTATTTCTCCTCATTCCTCATCTCTCCCTGGGAAATATCCCTACGCATTGCCTCTGAAATCTACCATATGCTGAAAACTCTTTATTCTGTATATCTAATGCTAGTCTGATTTATGAGTCGCATTCACCTGCCCATATTCTCTAATTTGACCTCTTCAAATTCATATTAAAATGGATTCATTATTAAAATGGCCTCTTATTGCCCTTACAATGGAATCCATATCCTTTTCTTTTCTTTTCTTTTCGGAAGAGGTTTTCGCTATAGGGCGTGTGCGCTTGCCAGAAAGACAGAGAAAGACAGAGAGACAGAAAGCAAAAATCACCCCCCAGGGGGGATGGCCACACCGCAATCCCTTCTCCTCCATTCTCCTCTCGGGATCTTGGGCATGCACACACACGCGCCTGGTGTGAGTTTTAAGCCACCGGGTCCAGGACGTGAACTGCGGTTGACTACGTGGGAGTCCAGCGACATAGCCATTACGCTAACTGCTGGCCCTGGAATCCATATTCTTAACACAACATGAACAGTTCTTCAGAAAATAGCTGGGCAATTTTTACCCCCTTTCTTTTTTTTTTTTTCCTAAGAATTATGTATTTATTTGTTTATTTATTATTACTATTATTTTTCACATGAATTTTGCCGAAGACACACAGAGAGAGAGGGAGAGTGAGAAAGCAAGCCATCAGGTCCGGGACTCGAACCAAGGTCAGCCATGTGGGAATTCCAGCACCTTAACCACCATGCCACCTGCTGGCCCCTCCCCTTTCTTTCTTTATTCATGCACATGCACGTCAGAATGAAAGTGGGACAAAGAGGAGCATCCTCCAAGGAATCTGATCATTCCTTAGCTCCTTTCTTCCTGTCCTTCAGTCTGCTGGGTCTTGGGCACTTGCACACATGCCCAGTGTATTTCTGGTTGGGTGAACCAGAGAATTAAACTGTGGTTTCTAGTTTCCATGAGCAATGCATTACCACTGTTTCATGGAGCTGGTCCAGCGCTTTCTTAAAAACTAATCGAGCAGCTGCTCTATTCCTGAGTAATTATCCTGGAGAAGTCAACATACAGTTTCACATAAAAACCTGCACATGGGGCCAGCTGGTGGTACAGGGATAATGCAATGTTCTGCAATACTAGACCCACATGGAAAGGTCCCAGGCTGGCAGCTGCAGGCCTCTCTGTGCATGCTGGGCAAAAACGTGCCCATGATCTGATGTGGCTACGGCTGGGGATGGACTGCAGCATAAAGACTCCATTGGCAGTGCCTGTCTGTCTCTCATGAAAGAAAAGAAACTTAAGAAGAAAAACAAAACAAAAAACCATGTACATGAATGTTTATAGAAGCTTTATTTGTAATAACCAAAAACTGAAAACCCAGATGTACTTCAACAGGTAAATGGTCAAATAAACCCTGATATAGTCATACCACAGAATACTATCCAGCAATAAAAAGGAACAAACAGTAGAAAATACAATCTGGACATCTGATCCTGACTAGTGGTAGACAGGAATTCACAAAGGTGAGAAGATCGTGTTGGATTTATTAATACCTGAACACAAATGAGCACAAGTAGAACTGAGGAAATCTGAACAAGATCTGTGGAACCTGTCAGTATCAATACCTTGTCTCTGATATTATACTATAATTTAGCAAAAAATGTTACTATTGTGGCCAGGAATAAAAGTGAACCTTCTCGGGGGCTGGCAGGTGGTGCGGTGAATGAGGGCGCTGGACTCCCACATGACTGACTGTGGTTCAAGTCCTGGACCTGGTGACTTGCATTCTCACTTTCCCTCTCTCTCTTTCTCTCTCTCACTCTGTCCCTCTCTGGTCAAACTAAAATAAAGAAAGAAAATAATTCTTTAAAATAAAAAAGTGAACCTCAATTTGATAAATATATACAAATCAAACAAACAAACGAAGCCCAAACCTACAGGTAACATACTAAGTAGACGTAAAAGCTGTCCCTACAGCAGGGTATGAGAAGGACACTTGCTCTCGCCACTTCTGGTCAATGTTGTACCAAAGACATAGAAGGTACCAGCGCAATTAAGAAAAAAAAATCCTTTAGAACAAGATTAGAACTAATAAATAAGTTGAGAAAGGTTGCAGGATATAAGATCAGTAAATATAAATCAATTGTTTCTATACACAAGTAATGAGCAAACAGACATTTAAGAAGGTAATACATATATTTCTCATATAGCAAAAGCAAAAAGTAAAAAACAAAAGACAAACCAAAAGACCTAGAAATAAATTTAACAAAGTGGGAACTTCTGATCTTTGGTCAAGTATGTATGGGCTTTAGAAGTTGTCACTCTTGTCCACAGGACAAGAAAAACGCGGAACAAACGCTGTATCAACAGCTCTTCTTAGATCCATCAGAGAACTGAAGTCACAGGGCAAACTGCTGCCTACAAAACTGAAGACAAACAGGCAAAGAGAGAGAATCACAACTTCCCGAGGCAGAAACCACAGAACTTCCATGGGAACATCTACTAGGTTAGGGAAACCTCAACTGTAACAGATAAACTTCATGAGGGTTTGTGTGGTTCAGTTTGAAATTAAAAAATTCCAGGGGGGGGGTCCAATCTTGGGGCAGAGGGCATACTTTTTTGTTTGTTTGTTTAGGAGCCCTGCCAGTTTCTCACAGTGAAGATCAAAGAAAATTCCCTAATTACATTGGCAGGGGAAAGTGGAAAATGGCCATTGTGAAATAAGCCCAGAACATCCTATTCTTAACAAGGTCTGTTGAAAAGGAATTACTTCACCAGAGTCTAGCTGAACACTCAACTCCAGCTCTCTCTAGTCTTCTTGACTTACCTAATGGGGACAGAGAACTTAGAAGCGCTTGTGGAGGTCACCACCCAGGGGAACAGACTCACTAACAGACTGAGACATAATGCCAGGGTTATAAAACTCTTTCATTCACCACATACTTTACCATAGCAACAGGGCTCCTGTATGATAATGCAAATAAAACCCAAAGAACTACAGGTCTTAGATCTCATTTAAGAAGTCTCGGGCTGCCACGTGGTGTGAGGGTTAAGGTGCTGACCTCCCACATGGCCAATCATGATTTGAGTCCTGGACCTGGCTTGCTTTCTCACTTTCCCTTTCTTTCTCTTACTAGTCAAACTGAAAATACTACTACTACTACTATTACTACTACTAAATAAAATGAAATAAATATGCTTAAAAAAAGAAGTCTCGAATCCCAACCACATCAACAGAGACAAATCTACACGTAGGTGTATACTATTCAAACTGCAGAAACTCAAAGACTAAAGAAAATCTTGAAAGAAGCCAGAGTAAAAAACCTACCTTACCAATAGAGGAGCAAGTATAAAACTCATAGCAGATTTCATCAGAACCATGCAAGCAAGAGAGTGGAGTAAAATGTTTTAGGTGTTGGAAAGGAAAACGAACAACAGAAACTCAGTAATTTTGGTCAGCTAGGTGGCACGATGGTTACGGTGGCTGGATCCCACATGGCCAACAGTACAGCTGGAGTCCTGGACCTGGCAACTTGAAGGGCATGCCAGGTACATGTGTGTGCATGCTCCAAATCCTGAGACAATGGAGAAGGGATTGCGGAGTGGCCATCCCCCCGCTGGGTGATTTCTCTCCCACTCTCTCTTTCTCTCTAGTGAGCACATATGCCCTATAGCTAACAAAAACAAAAACAAAAATAAAATAGAACACTACTCCGGAATTCTGTATTCATTACATTTTTTTCCCTTAAGATTTTGCCACAGGGTGCATGCACTCACTGGAGACAGACTGGGAGAGACGGAAAATGAGAAATCATCCACGTGTGTGGGCATGCCCCAAATCCTGGGAAGAGAATGGAGGAGAAGGGATTGTGGCGTGGCCATTCCCCCTCGAGGGTGATTTCTTACTTTCTGTCTCTATGTCTCTCTCTGTCTCTCTGGTAAGCACATGCACCCTATAGCAGAAATCTCTCTTAAAAACACAGGCACCCTATAGAGAAAATCCCTCTTAAAAAAAAAAAAAAAAAAAAGAAGAGCATTAAAGAAGTATGAAATTCAGTGTTTTATTTACGTTATTTTAATTTTTTAAACTTGCTATAGGACATGTGCACTCACCAGAAAGAGACAGAAATAGAGAAAGGGGGAAAGTGAGAAAGTACCACCTGCCCCGCTACCTTGGAGCATGGTCATGCTGCAATCCCTTCTCCATTCTTCCTTTCAGGAGGTTGGGCATACGCACACATGCGTTTGGCATGTTTTTCTTTTTCTTCCTTTCTTTCTTTTTCTTTCTTTTTGAGAGGTCTTCGCTATAGGGCGTGTGCACTTACGAAAAGACAGAAACAGAGAGACAAAAAGTGAGAAATCACCCCCTGGGGGATGGCCACACCAATCCCTTCTCCTCCATTCTCCTCTCGGGATCTTTTTTTTTTTTTTTTGAGAGATTTTTGCTATAGGGCGTGTGCACTTACGAAAAGACAGAAACAGAGAGACAAAAAGTGAGAAATCACCCCCTGGGGGATGGCCACACCAATCCCTTCTCCTCCATTCTCCTCTCGGGATCTTTTTTTTTTTTTTTGGAGCGATCGTCCGTATTGGGGGCCGGCAGACAGAGAGAGACATAGAGACAGAAAGCGAGAAATCACCCCCCAGGGGGGATGGTCACGCGGCAATCCCTTCTCCTCCATTCTCCTCTTGGGATCTTTGGCACACACGCACACACTCCCGGCGGGAGTTTTAAGCCACCGGGTCCGGGACGCGAACCGCGGTCGACTACATGGGAGTCCAGCGACATAGCCATTACGCTAACTGCTGGTTCCCATGGGATCTTTTTTTTTAAAAGAGGTTTTTGCTATAGGGTGCGTCAGCTCGCCAGACAGACAGAGAGAGACAGAGAGACAGAAAGCAAAAAAATCACCCCCCAGGGGGGATGGCCATGCCGCAATCCCTTCTCCTCTATTCTCTCGGGATCTTGGGCACGCACGCACACTTGCCCGGCGTTTGAATTCCAGCCCTGAAAGCTTGAAACACACACCTGGAGCAGATGGGTGTGTGCCCAAGTTCTCAATGGTATGGAAAAATGAAGAATGTGGCATGACCATGTCCCATTGTATGGTGCTTTCTCCGTCTCCCCCTCCCTCTGGTGAGTGCATGCTCCCTCTGATCAAAAGAAAAAGATTAGACTAGGCAACATGTCTTATATGTGATACTAAAAGTGCAAGCAACACAAGAAAATAATAAAGTAGACTTCATCAAAATTAAAACCTTTATGCATCAAAGGGTACCATCAAGAAAGTAAAATGAAGCCCAACCTTTGTAGTGCAGTTGGTAGCATATCGAACTAAAGTGCTGAAAGCCACAAGGCCAGCCATGGTTCAGATCCCCAGCCTTGTTGATCTGAAACACACTAGATACATGTGCCTGTCCAAGATCCTGATGAGCTGGAGGACTGAGGAAATGGGACTGTGGTATGAGTAGACCCTGTTGAAGGTGCTTCTCTCTTCTACTCCCTTTCTTATGTGTACATGTATGCACTCTTTATCATGAAAATAAAAAAAAAAAATGTAGGGCTGGCCTTGTAGTGCAGTGCTTAAGTGCAGTGCATTAGGAACCAGATCCCACATGGCCAAATGCAATTGAAATTCTGGTTCCGGCAACTTGAAAATAACATACCAAGCATGTATGTATGTATGTCTAAAATCTTGATGGAAGAAGTGGAGGAAGAAAGGATTGAGGTGTGACTATGCCCTATTGGAGGGGAGGGTGTACTTCCTCTCTCTCTTCCTCTGGTAAGCACATGCACCTTCTAGCAATTAAAGAAAAACATTTAATATGAATAAACAAAGGTAGAAAGACAACCCATGAAGTGGGAGAAATTATTTGCATATCTTATGTTTGCAATGACATATTCAGAATACAAATAAGACAAGTCAACAAGACAAATGATTCAATTAAAAAATGGGCAAAGGGACTGGACCCATGGCCTAGTGATGAAAGGGGCTGGATCCCACATGGCCAACCATGCAGTTCAACTCCAGACTTGGAGACTTGAGAAACACTCCAGATACACGCAAGAGCATACCTAAGATCCTGACAGGATGAAGAAGTGGAGAAGAGATTGTCATATAATCATGCCTCATCAAGGGGTACTTTCTCCCTCTTCTTTTCTCTTTCTCTCTATACCTCTTTCTCTATTGAGTACAGACACTCTGGTAAATTAAGAGGGGGGGAAAAAGGCAGAGGCTCAAAATAACTATTTCTTCATAGAAGATCCAGAAATGGCCAGTAAACGTATGAAAAGATGTTCAACAACATTAGTCATCAAAAATGCATATTGAAACCACCAAGAGAAACCATTTCATACCCATTAGGGTGGCCATAATCAAAACCAAGTAACAAGTATCGGGGAAGATGTGGAGAAATTGTAAACTTACCCACTACTGGTGGGAATATAAAATGGCACAACCACTGTACCAGTCTAGCAGTTCCTTAAAAAGTGAACGATAGAATTACCACATGACTCAGCTATTTCACTGATAGATATACATGAAAGAAAAATGAAAACATACGTCAATACAAAAACATGTACATAAGCATTCACAGAACCATCATTCATAAAAGCCACAAAATGTGGAAACAACACAAATATCAAACAGATCAGTAAGATGCAATCTATCCATATTATGGAATATCAATTGGCAATAAAAATGAAGTACTGATATATGTTACAATATGTATGAACCCTGAAAACACTATGCTGGTGGCAGGCAGGTGCATGGTGATTAAGGTGCTAGACTCTCGCATTACGGACCAATGTTTGAATCCCAGACCTGGCGGCCTGCTTTCTCATTTTCCCCTTTTCTCTCTCTGGTCAAATTGAAAAAATAACAACAGGTTAAATTAAATAAATAATTCTTAAAAAAAAAAAAAAAAGGAAGAAAGAAAACACTGTGCTAATTACAAGTCAGCCACAAAAGACTATGTATTACATGGTTCCACTTATTCGAAATATTCAGTATAAGTAAATGATTTAGAAATAGAAAGCAGATTAGTAAATACTTACTAATAGGGCAATGGAGGGAAATGACAGCTAAAGGATACAGGGTTTCTTTTTGAAGTGATACAAATGCTCTGAAAGTGACTGTGGTGGTGGGTACATGACTCTGTGAAAATACCAAAAAACATTAAATTGTACATTTTAAAGGGGTGAACTGGATGTGTGACATGTGAATTATGTCTCTATAAATCCATTAAACAAAGGGAGATGAAAAAATAAATTCTTCATGACCTAGTGCCTGTGTCCTCATCAAGTGTGTTGTTTCTCTTACCAAAAACCACTTATGGGAACCCAGCAGGTTGCATAGTGGTTAAGGTGCTGGATTACCACATGGCCAACCACTGGCATATTTTTCCAGCTACCAGGTCCATGGCTCCAACAGCCTGGCTGGCCCGCTGGGGTGCAGCTCCCTAGCCACCAAGCCCCAAGCTGGCCCCCTGAGCAAGTTTTCAAATGGAAAAGTAATAACACGTCTGATCTGGTTAAGCTTTGTGCAGACATACTCATGTCTAACCTGACTGTTTGGAAAAGAAAATTTTGATTTTCAAATATTCTGTTTGAATCGTTTCCTATAATGAGGCATCATAGATTCTGAACCCCAGTAAATATCTATCTACAGGAAAAGTCTGCAAAATCAGTTCCAAGAAAGTACTAAGGCTCATCAGTGCATTCTTACCAATTCTGATTCACTGCAAGGTAGAATAGATAGTATGGATTCCACCTGAGAGTAGAAAAAACATGGCAATGCCCTTTGTATAGATTTTCTTCTAACTTAAAGAGTGAACTTCATCAATAATTTTGCTAAAAAATTTTCACTATTTGGGGGTAGGGTAGAGAAACACAGGTTTATGGCAACGGACCTTAATTGTTGTGGGATGTTTAGTACTCTGATAATTCAGAAGTTTCTTCCAGAGACCTTAAAGGCCTTTAAGAATGCAAAAGTATTATTCTGTCCAGTGGACATGAGTGTCTAAAGTTCCAGGGAATCGACTGCTAAAGCACACTTTGATGACAAAATTAAAGTAGAAGTTTTAAAACAGGAAAAGTCAAAGCCAACAGCGGCATGTGGTTAAGGTGTTGGACTCGCAAATGGCCGACCATGGTTCGAGTCTTGGACCTGGTGGCTTGCTTTCACATTTTCTCTCTCACTCCCTCTGGTGAGCACGTGTGCCCTATAGCAAATTAATAATAATAATAAATAATTAAATATATAATTCTTTTTAAAAAATCACGACAGAAAGAATATTCTTAAACAATAAGATCTATAATAATGTTCGTGACATTGAGGTAAGATTTTTTTCACCTAGACAGATGACAGAGCCAGAAGACTCAAAATGGCAACTCAATTAAGAAATAACTACAAGCAACCCTGTTCCATTTTATGAATCATACATGTATCTAGGAGCCCAGACAAAGAATGCTTTCTAAATTGGAGGTATTTAAATGTCAAGAATGTGCATTAAACAGTCTGCCTTTTGTGACTCTTTAGAACATGAACATTACAGGGAGGGTAAAGGAAATAATGTTCCAATGATACGCACTCATTCAAGTATATGGGAGTGAGGGGGAGCTAAGTAGTGCATCAATGCAGGGAAACATGAGATATGTAATTTACATCATCTTCGACAAAGTTTTAGAGAAAAATTAAAGAAAATATGACTAAAGAGATTATGTATTACAATTCTTAAAAGAGGCTAAGTACAGTAAAAGGTCAATTAAAAAAGGAGATAGTTGTTTTAGAAATAAGTTTAAAATACCCTTTAGATATTTACTGAGTATTAATTATGTGCTTCTCATGTTAACATTCTTTAGATATTTACTGAGTATTAATTATGTGCTTCTGATGTTAACATTCTTTCTCTTTACATTATGGGGTCCAAGGGCCAGCAGGTGGTGTGGTGGCTGAAGCACTAGATTTCTCCCATGGCTGACCATGGTTCAAGTCCCAAACCAAGAGGCTTGAAAATCACAACAAATAAATAGATAAAGGAATAAATAGATGTTTTTCAAAAAATAATAAAATAAATTACGAGGGGTTTAGCAGTCTACCCATGATATTGCTGAAATGATTGTAATAAAACAAATATTATAACTTTTACTATTTAATGAAACTGAGGAATTACAAGAAAGGAAGCCACAATGATATGTTTGGGTATATATGCATATATATGTTTGGTTTAATAATTATATACTGAAAACTTGAAAAAAGGAAAACTCTAGTAGTTTACTTGAAAATTATTTTGATTATCACTCAACTCTTTGTATTTTCTGGATAAAAGACATACATCTCTTAAAACAGATAGGCATAACCTAGGTAAAGAACCCAAACCAGTAATTTAAAACTGTACAAATTTAAGCCTCGAAAATTATGTCTATAATTTGAAATTGGAAACTGTATTGTGATGCTCTTTGGAAGACTGCAGTTAGCTAGGCAGAATAAAACTCCGAATCATTCTCTGTTGTTTCAAATGGGCAAGTCTCCAAAAGAATATAGACATTTTCATCCTGAGGCAGACGAACCAAAGGCAAGGGCTGGGGGCAGGAAACAAATGACGAATTTGATATCCTTGCCACTGCACGAGGGGAGTAGGTGTTTAGCAGCTTTCCTTCTCACTTTTCAAACAGAATCTCTAGTGTTTTGGTTCACAAAGAAAATCCAGTTTGGGCCTAAACTCTACTTCAAGACCTTGACATTAAAAAAAAAAAGGGCCCCTCTTAGAAGAACATTTCCCTTTCAGCACTCATAAATGCGGAGGAGAGGATGTGAGAGGATAAATAACAATAGCTCCTACTATATTTTTAGTGCTTACTTAGTGCCAGGTACAGTATTAAGTGCTTTATGGTTGCTCATTTAACTCTCAAAACAATCCAATAAGGAAACCGAACAACAGGTTAAATGACTGGGTACCGGCTAGAAAAAGTAAAATCAGGACAAGAACCAGGTCGAATTTCACAGCTGTGCTCAAGTTTACTACTTCGGGGACCAGCAGTTACCGTAATGGCTATGTCGCTGGACTCCCACATAGTCGACTGAGGTTCACATCCTGGACCCGGTGGCTTAAAACTCACGCCAGCGCGTGTGCATGCGTGCCTAAGATCCTGAGAGGAGAACGGAGGAGAAGGGATTGCGGCGTGGCCATCCCTCCTGGTGGGTGATTTCTCGCTTTCTGTCTCTCTGTCTGTCTCTGTCTGTCTGGCAAGTGCACGCGCCCTATAGCGAAAACCTCTCCCCCCCACCCCCCCAAAAAAAGTTTACTACTTCGGAATGCTTTTGTACAATAGTTTTAATTTTTCTTGAATATATCTTCACAGACTTAAAAACCTCAGAAATATAAACAAAGAAAAACGTTTCATAAACACTGACTTCCACAGACAAGTTGCACATTTCCCACAGCTATTTTGGACAGAAAATTCTACATTAATTTTCCTCAAGTGTTTAGAAATTTAGATAATCTAATAAAAGGACTGCAACGCTGTCAGTCCTAATTCTGATAAAAAACACTTTTCCAAGTTAATCTCATTGTCAATTTTACTTCTTTTTAAATTGCATTGAAATCCTGTGCCTAGATCTTCTTGACAATTTTTTTTATTTTTTTTTTTTAAAGCTACACACTGTCAAGATAGTTCAGGAGTGACTGGAAAAAAAGCCAGAATTCCATTTTAATTCTGCTAATTCAAGAACAGGATCTTCAAACACTAATTTAAAAAAAAGTATGGGCTAGGGAACCAGCAGTTAGCGTAATGGCTATGTCGCTGGACTCCCACGTAGTCGACCGTGGTTTGCGTCCTGGACCCGGTGGCTTAAAACTCACACCAGGCGCGTGTGCGTGCATGCCCAAGATCCCGAGAGGAGAATGGAGGAGAAGGGATTGCGGCGTGACCATCCCCCCGGGGGATGATTTCTCGCTTTCTGTCTCTATGTCTCTCTGTCTGTCTGGCAAGCGCACGCGCCCTATAGCAAAAAACCTCTCCAAAAAAAAAAAAAAAAAGTTTGGGGGGCTGGCAAGTGGCATCGTGATTAAAGGCACTGGACTCCCACGTGGCCGACCACGGTTCAAGTCTCGGACCTGGTGGCTTGTTTTCTCACTTCCCCTCTCTCTCCGTCTCTCTCTGATCAAACCGGAAAATAATAATGATAATAATAATAAATAAAGTTAAATAAAATAATTATTTTAAAAAGTTTGGATATTTACTACACAAAGTACTTTAAGATCCAACTAAATTCATGAATAGTTTAATTCCTCTCACCATTTTTACTCAGCAAAATTTCAAATAGCAGCTTGTGTATCCACATTATTTACATATTTTCTTCCTTAATCATCTCCTTTTCAAAGGACATAGAGTTCATTTAACAACCAGTTATTATGTCCTTGTTTCACTGCTATTTTTATTTGCCTTCTTTAATGAATGAATCATTTCAAAATCACAGTTTATAAAGTAATACTTGTTTCTACTCTCATTTGAAAAAAATGCAGGTCCAACAATTGCAGTCTTTACCACTTTCCTTGTCCATGTCTCTTCACCAATTCCCCATGAAACATCTCAACTTACAGGCTAATGTCTTTAAGAACTCAGCTCACGCGTGTACAACTTTCCAGGCTTAGCTATCAATAGACTATATTTAAAGTAATTGTGACTTTGACACTAGCTAAAATTCCAGAAACTGGTTATTGAGGAAGAAGAAATGTTAATCTAGAGAAAAAGCTGTCAAGTCATCTTAGAATTTGTAAAGAAAGGGTGGTGGATAGAGTTAAATAAATTTAGGAAGATAGATTTCAAGAAGGTAGGCAGGATAGCATAGAATGAAATTCCTGAAGGAAAGAAAATTCAAGAGGTTAAGAAAACTCTGAAAATGTGGTTCTGGCTAATCATTACTGATGATGCCAATAAAAGAAGGGGGGCGGACAGCAGATGGCACACCAGCTATGTTGCTGGACTCCCAGATGACTGACTGCGGTTCAAATCCCAGACTTTGTGGTTTAAAGCTCACGCCAGGCATGTGTACGTGCATGCCCAAGATCCTGAGAGAAGAAGGGATTGTGGCATGGCCATCCCGCTGGGGGTGATTTCTCACTTTCCCTTTCACTGTCTCTGTCTCTCTCCAGTGAGCACATGGGCCCTAAGGCAAGAACCTCTTAAAAAAAAAGAAGAAGAAGAGGTACTAAACAAACCAGGCAGTACATGGGACATATCTGAAGCCACATACTACAAACCGCTTCATTACGGTAGAGGTACTGTTTTCCATATAAGGTACAAATCTTGGCCAGCTGTTCATGGACCAGAATCTATTGTCCCATATGATGACATTTACACCTACAATATAAAATTTCAACAGTATTTATGATTAGTTTTAAGCTAGCTGCCTATGGTTATTGAAAACATCACAGCTAAGTATCTTCAAAAGTTAAGTCCCATTCTTTTCAGCTGACATCTACATGGGGCTGTGTGCCAAGCACTTTAAATGTTTTATATATATAACATTTTAATCTTCAAACAGACCTCTGAGACACGCTGTCCGAGATCACGTTACTGGAGCACGGCAGTGGACGACAGAAGGCGGGCCAGGCCCGGAGTCTGCGCTGCGGCACTTACCTGCTACGTCTCCTGCGCTCCCGCCACTCACGCTCCTGCGTTCCCGCCACACAACTTAAGCTTTTCTGCTTACCTAAGAAATGTGTAACTGTGGGAATATTACTATAGTAACTTTTTGATTATCAGTGAAATTTTAAAAGGAAAGCAAATAGGGACTAAATCTCTTAAACGTGGTTGTAAATATTAGGCCAAATCACCGGTACTCCCCAATCACTGATTATACTTGTTTAATTAACATCTATTAAATCCCACTGAAATAGCCAATGCACAAGAAAATAACAAGAATACCACTAACAAAACAAAATAACTCATTAAAGAATTTCTGAAATGTCTTGGGAACCAGCAGTTGGCATAATGGCTATGTCACTGGACTCCCATGTAGTCAACCACAGTTCAAGTCCTGGACCCGGCGGCTTAAACTCACGCCAGGTGCATGTGCGTGCATGCGTGCCCAAGATCCCGAGAGGAAAATGGAGAAGGGACTGTGGTGTGACCATCCCCCGGGGGGGTGATTTCTCGCTTTCTATCTCTGTCTCTCTGGCAAGTGGATGCATCCTATAGCAAAAAAACGCTCTAAAACAAGAAAGAAAAGAAGTTGCTAAGCACAGCAGTGGCTATGGGGAAGTCATGGGATTGACCATGTGGAATGGCTAAGGACATCTGCACTTTTTCATCTGGGTATGCACTGCTTTTGTGGTCAAGTTGGGGATCTGACATACTCGGCCCCCAAAGAAGGAGGGTAGCGGGCAGGAGGAGGTGATGGGTAAGAGGTACCATATCAGTTAACTCTGGGCTAGCTATAGAGAACACCAGCACTGCCCAACACATAAGCCTCTGTTCTCAAGAAACTTAAAAAAAAAAATCTATACTGGAAAACAGAGCAAGAAACATACAAATAACCAGGATACAGATATGCTACCTCAAAAATGGCAAGGTGTTATCAAACTGGAAGGGAAATGGCTTTAGGTAGGAGTTCAAAAAAGATTTTTAGCACAACTTTTGTTGAAAGTATGCAACAGGGCTAGCTGGTAGTGTGGTAGTTAAAGAATGGATCCCACATGCCTGACTGAATGGTTCAAGTCCCAGATTGAGCAGTTTGAAAACCACAGGGCATGCGTATACGTGTGCCCAAAATCCCCAAAGGTGGGAGAAATGGAGGAGAAGAGATTGTGGGATTACCATTCCCCGGGAGCAGGGGGGTTCTCATGCTGTCTCTCTCTCTCCAGCCAGAGAGTACATACACCCTCTTGCCAATAAAAACAAAAAAAAGTAAAGTGCATGACATAATGTGAGAAAGACAAGTATGTCTATATCCTTGACTTTATAATTACATGACTATTTTTAAAAGATATTTTTGCTATAGGGTATGTGCACTAGCTGGAGACACAAAAACAGAAAGCGAGAAATCAGCCCTCCAGGGGATGGCCATGTCGCAATCCCTTTTCTCTCAGGATCTTGGGCACGCATGCACAGGTGTGATTTTTTTTTAAAGAATTATTTTATTTAACTATTTTATTTTATTTTATTTTGCCCAGAGAGGGACAGAGAGAAAGAGAGAAAAAGCAAACCTCCATGTCTGGGACATGAACCGCCATCTATTATGTGGAAGTCCAGCACCATTAACCACCATGCTGCCTGCTGGCCCCATGCCTGGTATGAATTTTAAGCCACTAGGTCTGGGACTCGAACTGTAGTCAACTGTGCGGGAGTCCAGTGACATGATCATTATGCCATCTGCTGGTCCCCACAAGTTTTTTTTAAAAAATCATACTGCATTCCACTAAGATATACAACAATTATATATAAACCAGAAATCAAAATAAAAAAATTTTAAAAACCTTTTTATGTTTTCTAAACATATGAAATATGCTTGAAAGAAAGATGGAATGAGAGGATACTGATAAAACAGAGACTAGAAAGAGTGAGAGCCATTTTATGAGAATACAGATTGTATTTAGGAAATAGAGCAACACAGAGGAGCGAGAATAGCCATCTGCCCAGGGGAAAAGTGCACCTCAAGGGTGGGAAGGTACGGCGGAGCTTCGCTGTGAAAGGCCCTGAGTGCCTTTCGACTGTGGAAGGCAGAGTCACAGAAGGTTTTTGGTTTAAACACATGCAGAGGTTAAGAGCCAGGATTAGCTGGTGTGGCCTCGGGAAAGCTGCTCAACTTCTCTGTATTCTGTGGGGCTAATCACAGCACTTATTTAGGGATGTTGTGAGGTTAATTAGATGACATGTGTAAAGTGCCCGGAGAAGCATCTGACAAAAGGGAACGCTATGCAAGCATTTACTGCCCTCATCATATCTGTTCTTTAGAAAGAGAAATGAAATCTTTTTAATCTCTAGATGTCCTTCAGAAAGACAAAAAGAGAATGAAGCATGTCGAGAAATGGACTGAGACGTCATCTCCTTGCCTTCTACCTACTTTACTCACGTAGTCCTACCTTCAAGGACAAGCACTGCCAAGTCTTCCTGC
>NW_006198035.1:606743-609609 GCF_000334495.1 Tupaia belangeri chinensis
ACATAAATACTCTTTGTGAAATGTTCATCTGTTATGCTCAACTTCCAACTCCTTCCTGCCACCTGGTCAAATGTATATCATTTTATCTCCCAAAGTACAGGTATCCCAGGGATAAAATAAATACTTCTCTCATTTGCTTAAATATAATCCCTTTCAATATTCAGGACAGGTTCCTTACAGACCACAGATAGTGAATCGGGTTTGTGGTGACACTATCTGAAATAAAGCCCAGTGATGCAGGTACTGTCTATGAGAAGATTTAAGGAACACTCATGGTAAATTAAGTTTGTTTTATCAAAATGATGGTACTTTGGAAATAGTCACATCTTTGATAATCTAGAAGGCCTTAGCGATTTTTGCCTTTAGAAGTTAGTGGACTAGTCAGCCAAACTGACCTGAGCCTGGAATATTTTTGAAAAAGACTATAATTATAACTAAAAGTAGCCCAATAGGGGGCCACCAGGTGGCACAGTTAAGGTGCTGAACTCCCTTGTGGCGGCTTGAAACTCACGTGGGCGCATGTATATACATGCCCAAAATCCTGAGAGGAGAATGAAGGAGAAGGGATTGTGGTGTGGCCATCTCCCTTGGGAGGTAATTTCTCACTCTTTGTTTCTCTGGCAAGAGCACATGCTCTATAGCAAAAATCTCAAAAAAAAAAAAAGGAGCCTAACAATGTTCCAGGTAAACAACTTTCTGTGCATATATAACAGACTGGGGGAGCCAATGAAATCCTGCTCTTCCATTTTCTTACTTGACCCACCCAACTGCATTTATCTCTACTATTAATCTCTATCTATAGCAGTGTATGGTCCCTCATTGAACAGATCTATATTAAAGTCAGCAGCTGCCTTTTTGCTCAATATACACAACAGCAAGTGTCAAAATGCCAAATGTGACATTTTATTTATAGCAAAGCTAGTATAAAGACACACAAGTACAGCCTTTTTCTCCTAATTAAAGAATAAATAAATAAAGCAGTGATCCAAAGAAATGGCGGTTTGCTTCAGAACGGAAATGGAGTCAGTCACCCCAAACTCGACATAACAAATCATACATACCGGTTGGTACATGCTTGCAAATACATGTGTTTCACTGACAGTAATGCCCAGACCCTCGTGCTCTTCATTATGCCATCGTTGAAGCAATAAATCCCTAAGGGACACCACATTCTACTCCTCACTGCAGAGTTGGCAAGTTTTCTCTTCCACTTGTGGTTCACAGGGAATGAGAAAGTACGCGGCAAAGTTTTCACAGGTATATGAAAATGATTTTGATCAGGTACTTATTTTTGGTTACTTTGATTTCGAAGATCTTTAGGTTCCCTCCTGGTTCTTACCTTTAGCCTCTGTAGTATTTCCACAATGGCTTTCCCAAACATTACTTTTTCATCAGTCTACAGTCATAAAGGGTGAAATAACTGCTACTCTCAATCTGTTGTTACCAATTGGACCAGGTTTTGTGATTATTACAAGTTTTTAGCAGCTAGCTGCTTAGTTGAACAAGGAATTCTAGAACACACTTGAAGAAAATTTGTAGCTTCAGGGCTTGAAAATAAAACATTCTGAGAAACAAAAAGATGTGAATGTCATGTTCACATAAACCACCACTAAGAGGTAAAGCTGTAAATATGAAATTTATACCTATTGACTGTCACTGCTGTCACTGTAACCTAATCTGCTAGGTTATTACTTAGAGGAGGATATAAAGAAGGTCACTGTGGGGGCTGGCAGGTGCCATGGTGGTTGAGTCACTAGACTCCCACACGGTTGACTATAGTTCAAGTCCTGGACCTGGCAGCTTACACATTCTCTTTAAAAAGAAAATATTTTACTGAATTCCACTTGTTACTATTATTATTTTAATTTGACCAGAGAGAGAAAGGGAAAGTGAGAAAGCCAGCCGCCAGGTCCGGGACTTGAACTGCAGTCAGCCATGTGGTAATCTAGTCCTTTAACCACCACGCCACCTGCCGGCCCCACACAGTCTCTTTCTTTCTCTCAATTTTTTTCTTTGGTCAAAGCAAATAGTAATAATACATAAATAATATTTTTAAAAGGTCACTATGTACATAATTATATATTCAATTACATAATTAAGTTATTTACAATGCAACAATAACAATTTCATAAACAGCAATACTTCATCATGTATTTAAATCTCTCCTATAAGATTATGCAAGACAGGCCACTGCTCAAGTATGCCTTGAAATGGTGTGGAGTCGTGTCGGGGGACTGACAGGCTCTTCCTGAATGCTTTCTGTATACAGAGAAGGATGGGGGGCCAGGACTAGGGGATGGTGATTCATGGAAACAGAAGCTAATGGTAACCAGAAGATATTTTATTCTATAAACTCAATCTTGTTATTCTGCTTGCCAGGTTTCTATAAGGAAGCAACTATGTTGGGCCAGCAGATGGCATAGTGATTACGTTGCTGGACTCCCACATGGCTGATTACGATTCGAGTCCCAGACCTGGTGGCATAAAACTCACGCCAGCCCATCTGCGTGCCCAAGATCCCTGAAGAAGAGGAGAGACTGCGGCATGGCCATCCCCCAGGGGGGTTATTTCTCACTTTTCTTCTCAGTGTCTCTCTCTCTGGTAAGCACATGTGCCCTAAGGCAAAAACCTCTACCTAGTAAGTAAGTAAGGAAGGAAAGAAAGAAAGAAAGCAAGCAAGCAAGCAAGCTATAACTATCTCATATATTTTAACTTGTTTTTGGACTTTGAGGTGAGACAAACTGGCACTTTTAACATTTTTTTTTTTGAGAGGTTTTTGCTATGGGGCGTGTGCGCTCGCCAGACAGACAGAGACAGAGAGACAGAAAGCAGGAAATCCCCCCCCAGGGGGGATGGCCACGCCGCA
>NW_006198035.1:609676-611337 GCF_000334495.1 Tupaia belangeri chinensis
TTTTTTTTGGAGAGATTTTCACTGTAGGGCGCGTGCGCTCGCCAGACAGACAGAGAGAGACATAGAGACAGAAAGCGAGAAATCACCCCCCAGGGGGGATGGTCACGCCGCAATCCCTTCTCCTCCATTCTCCTCTCGGGATCTTGGGCACGCACGCACACGCGCCCGGCGTGAGTTTTAAGCCACCGGGTCCGGGACACGAACCGCGGTCGACTACGTGGGAATCCAGCGACATAGCCATTACGCTAACTGCTGGTTCCCCCCAACTGGCTCTTGATATGCCAATGATAAAGCTTTATAGACTACCAGCGCTGATGTTTCCCTCACAAATAATTTCTGAACTAAATGACTTTAACAATCCACTCCAGATAATATCTTTAATTTATAGAACAGAAAGTTGAGGTCTAAACCTGCATAACTACTGGCAGTCTCGATCAGGTCCAAATAATTAACTTTTTACTAATAAGAAACCTTCAACTACAACCTGTCCAAGATCACCTACATGACTAATGACTAGTGGGTCTGCGTCTTGACTACATGTCGGTTTGCCCCCAAACCTATGTATTCTTTCCACTCTGCTAGGCTGCCATTTACGTAGAAAACCTCTTCAATTTGTTCCAGAAACATAACCCGACGCACTCCTTGCTTTTCGTACTTACATGTGTCTCATTAAGTTTATATTACCGTTACAACCAACCCTGCAGTCTCTCTTCCCAGATTGGACCCAGCTGGGTTTTCGGAATTTTCAAATACAGACACACCATGTTGCCTTAAATCTCCTTTTGGAACAAGGCAGGGTGTAAGTAAATAAATAAGTCAGATACTACAAGTGGGAAAACACTAAAAAATTCAGATGTTTTGCTCTTTTATATAATAAATATTATGACTACCATTTGAGCATTTACTATGTATCAGACAATGGGCTAATCCCGTACATGTCATTATTTTATTTCCTCGCGATTATTCTTTGAGATAAATATATCATCTCTATTTTATAGCTGAGAAATCAAGTTACACGCCCTCAAATCATAAAGCTAATAAAAAGGAATCCAAGAACCAAATTCAGTTATGTCTGGCTCCAAATCCCATGGAACCATTTTACTATGCTGTAACTCCAATACCAATTCAATACTGATCAAGAAGGGCGTTAAACAATGACATCGTTTTCAGTCACAGTAAGTGGAACAGTGGAAGACTCCCAGATATGACTATTAATTACTATGTCATTTCTGAAGGGGCTCTGGCTGCCAAATGACACGGGATTCACTAAGTAGGACCAGTCTAATGAATGCAATGACAGTTGCCATTTCGTAACTTCTCTTCCTGAATTTCGAAGCTTTAAGCACATCTTGTGAACAGGGTACAAAGAATATCTTTGAAATTTTTCCTTCTGTTAAATAAATTCTTTAACTATAACAATTGTTACAATGTGACTTTCAGTGCATGAATACAATGTGTAATGATTTAGAAAAGAGTATTAGTTCACCATCTCAACCACTTGTAGCATATACAATGAGTTGGTAAACTCATTCACCTCACTGTATTCTATAAAACTAGATACTGTTCCTTCTATCTGCAATTCTGTTTCCATTGATCAACATCCCTCTGTTCTTAGCCCCCATCCTTCTCTGTATCCAGTAGACATTTGACATCTATATCAA
>NW_006198036.1:0-1825 GCF_000334495.1 Tupaia belangeri chinensis
GCCAGCAGGTGGTGGAGTGGTTAAGGTGCTGCTGGGCTCCCACTTGGCTGGCTGTGGTTTGAGTCCCAGAAGCAGGAGCTTGAAAACCAGCTCAGGCTGTGTGCCCAAAATCCCCAGAGGAGGACTGAAGAAAAAAGATTGACCCTGGGCCATCCCTGCCGGGGGTGAGTTCTCACTTTCCCCTCTCTGTCTCTCTCTGTCTCTCTCCACCAAGTGCACATGTCCTATGACAAAAACGTTTAAAAGTTTTCTTTTCTTAGGACCAGCAGGTGGCATGGTGGTTAAGGCGCTGGATTCCCACATGGCTAACTGTGTAGCTTAAGTCCTGGGTCTGGCAGCTTAAAATTACACTGTGTACATGTGCGTGCATGTCCAAACTCCTGAGAGGAGAATGGAGGAGAAGGGATTGTGGCGTGGCCGTCCCCCAGGGGGTGATTTCTCACTTTCTCCATTACTATCTCTCTCCAGCAAGGGCATGCACACTGTGGCAAAAAACAAACAAACAAACAAACAAACAAACAAAAAACTTTTCTCTTTTCTCTTTACTGTCCATAAGGAAATAGTCAGTGAAGACTTAATGCCTTTGTAGCAAATATCAAAATGTGGAGTGAGGGACCAGATTTAACTTCAGACTCTAAGAGCTACAGATTTCAGAAAAGCTCTAGTTTCTATGAAAAAGTATCCAGATACTTTTCTTTCTTTTCTTCTCTTTTGGAGAGGTTTTTGCTACAGGGCATGTGCGCTTGCCAGACAGACAGAGAGAGACAGAGAGACAGAAAGCGAGAAATCACCCCCCAGGGGGGATGGCCACACTGCAATCCCTCAATCCCTTCTTCTCCATTCTCCTCTTGGGATCTTGGGCACACACGCACAGCGCCCGGCATGAGTTTTAAGCCACCGGGTCTGGGACGCGAACCGCAGTCGACTACATGGGAGTCCAGCAACATAGCCATTATGTTAACTGCTAGTCCCAAGGTCCAGGACTTCTTGAACTACGGTCAGGTCAACTACATGGGAGTCCAGTGACATAGCCATTACGCCATCTGCTGGTCCGGCACTTTTTTGTTTTTGGTATGTGGACATGCCAATTTTCTCGTGAGCAAGGAATGGTAGTGTTTGGGGATTACAGAGAGGAAAGGCTATCCACCTCCTCCCCACCATCCCTCCGGATTTAGGGAGTCCTCCAGATCCCACTCACGATCTGGCAGAGTAAGCCAATCCCAAGTCAGACATGAGCCTCACTCTGCCCCATCTTCACCCCTATCCCACCACATGGTCTCCTCTGGGGTATCTTATAACAGGTGGTGTTTTGCAAACCTTTTTTTTTTTTTTTAATTCACCTAACATGAAATATTTCTCAGACCAGTCCAGTTGAGAATACTGTACATTTAATGCTTCTATGTCCTCTAATCTCTCACTTCCCACCACAGAGTGTGGATAGTAGATATACATTAAGTGGAGACATACAATGTCTGTCTTTCACTCAGCAGTAAATCTTGCATATTCAACCACTTTCTATCAGATTCCAGGGTCTTGTTATTTTTTACAGCTGAGTAGTATTCAATAGAGTATATGTGCCATACTTTTTCAATCCATTCATGTGTTCGTGGGTTGGTTCCATATCTTAGCAATTGTGAATACTGCAGCAATAAACATAGATGTATGAACTTTAAAAAAAAGTCTTAGAACCATTTTTTCCAAATGAACTGTTGTGCCCCAAATCCAATCTATAAAACAGTCTAAAGTCAAGCAGAGCTTGGGGAAGAGAACAGGTCACACCTTTGCCTATTTAACCTGATGCACCCCCAGCCCAGGAGGGGGGTGG
>NW_006198037.1:0-219 GCF_000334495.1 Tupaia belangeri chinensis
CACCTGGTGTTATCTGTTGATGGTAATATGTGTAGTATCCCCAATTGGACTGGTGTGGAATATATTCATGCTGGAAAATTCACTTTATAAACTAAGTAAAGTATAATAATCTATTGTATAAAAGAAATTGAAACCAAATAAAATACATGAATGCCTACACCCTACAGTAGAAACTGAAAGACTGGAAAGTATAGTAGCAGGGAGGGCAACTCTAGATAT
>NW_006198037.1:261-1408 GCF_000334495.1 Tupaia belangeri chinensis
AAATGAGGTTGGATATTAGGGGAGGAGCAAAACAGAGGAAAAAGAAGTACATATAACTGACACAAAAATAAATAGCTATTTGCTGATGATAATATATGTGGCAATGTCTTTGTCTTGCCTGATATACACTGTACTCGTGCTGAGAAAAGTCATGTTGTACACTGTAAAGAGGTATATGATTAAATGTAAATACAAAGAATTAAAAAATTAAATATTGGAAAACAAACACCAAAAAAAAACCAACAGAAAAAAGGGTAGTCACACAATTTCATTTCAAGACTCTGTTCAGATATCTCTGTATATATTTAACATTGAAATGACATCATACCTTCTTAAAATTAACAGGCCAGTTTATTATCTTTTCATTGATGACCAAACCTTGATCTTGGGTGATCCTGTGGACAAAATCTCCTACTTTAACAAACAGCAAACTGCCATTAGAAAATCTCACAAGATTGTGGATATCATACTGCATCATTTTTCTTTTTTCATCCAGGGGCTTGCTGTACACAATACTGTTTGTCAACTGGCTTTTCCTCAGAAATGGATGAAGCTGGATTAAAGGCAGGATATACAAATTAGAACTGCATTAAATATAGAGGTTCAACAGTCCATATGTATCAAGTAATCCTATTTTATCATCTCTACCCTTTTTTGTAGGAGCTCAATATGAATTGAGTTGTCACCAGTTCTGTAGTTATGAGATATACTCTCTTTTTTTTTTTTTCTAAAAACAATGGAGGAGTGGTTGTAGCTCATAAGAAAAATTATAGGATGTTTCCCAAAAAGTGATTTGTACTTGGACTTTCATAAAACTCAGACTAACAAAATCTGGCTTGGACTAATTAGAGGCTAAACTTGGTCATTTATAATATACATGGGCCCAGCCAGTAAGTGGTGTGCTTAAAATGGCTGAATCACTCATGACTAAGCCAGCATCTTTGTTCCTGTGCCTGCAGCCTACAAAACACACTGGATGGGGCCAACAGGTGGTGTGGTGGGTAAGGCATTGGACTATCTCATGGCTGACTGTGGTTTAACTTCTGGACTTGATAGCTTGCTTTTTTGTTTTTCTTTTTTCTTTCTTTCTTTCTTTTTTTTTTTTTTTTTTTTTTTTTTTTTTTTTTTTTTTTTTTTTCGGGTGCTC
>NW_006198038.1:0-1146 GCF_000334495.1 Tupaia belangeri chinensis
AAAAATATTGAACTCATAGAAGTAGAGAGTAGGATATTGGCTGCTAGAGGTTGAAAGTAGGAGTGGGGATTAGGGAGATGGTTAAAGAAATACAAATTTCAGTTAGATAGAAGAAATAAGTTCAAGAGATCTACTGTACAACACATTAGTTTTTTTAATTGCCGGAGAATGTATGTGCTTTCCAGAATGAGAGAGAAGAAGGGAGAGAGAGAGAGAGAAAGCACCCTTTGATGGGGCATGGTTATACCGCAGTCCCTTCTCCTCCATTTCTCCATCCTTTGGGATCTGGGATTTGCACGCACAGGCACCCAGTTTTCCAAGCTTCCAGGGCTGGGATTCCAGCCATGTGGTTGGGCATGTGAGATTCAGTCAACCTAGTTCACATCCTTAACCACTCGGCCACAAGGCCAGACTCGACATGGTGACTATAGTTAATGTATGTATTCTCGAAAATTTTCGAGAGTGGATTAGGTTCTAATGCTCTTACCACAGAAGACAATAAGAATGTGAGGTAATGTATATGCCAATTAACTTGATTTAGCCATTTTACAATGTATGCATATTTTTACTTTTTTTAAACTTTTTTTTTTCTCCATAGGAAATGTGTGCTTCCTAGAGAAAGAGAGAGAGACAGTGAGAGAGAATGTGAGAAATCACCCCCTCCCAGGGGTGATGGCCACACCACAATACTTTCTCCTCCATTTTCCTCCTGGGATTTTGTGGAGGGTGCTGCATTACGTGAACCACAGGGGAGCCATCTTAAGAGCTATCCGCCATCTTAAGAAACCTTTGGGTTTCACTTCCCATTGAGCAAACAATAACAGTGACGGTTTTAACCATCCCTGGAAAGCCATATCAGACTCCTGATTGGCTCCCTCTGAATCCTCATGCTGATTGGTCACCATGCGGGACACTCGCCAATTGATTGAGCCAGAATCCCTCATTTGCATTTAGGGCAATTTCTGGGGCACCGATGATTGGTCCATTGATGGGACCATGCAGAAAACACAAGCTGGTAAGGATGCTGCCTCCCATTCTAAGGCAAGGCCTGGACTGGGAAGAAACTGAGGCAAGGCCTGGTTTATGAGCCCTCCCTTGTGTTGTTTTACTGACCAGTAGTCAATTTCTCTGCCATGAGCTTTACTG
>NW_006198039.1:0-2946 GCF_000334495.1 Tupaia belangeri chinensis
GGCATGGCCATACCCCTGAAGGGTGATTTCTTACTTACTTTCTGTCTGTCTCTCTGGTAAGGACACATGCTTTATAGCAAGAATCTCCTTAAAAATAAATTAATAAATTAAACATGGAGCACCACAGTTCTTAATTCACATAATTATTGTTTTGCTATATGTATTTTATAAACAATTCCCTACCCTATTTTATGTAAGTTGTTTCCTGTCCATATTCATTCTATTAGGTTAAATTGTGAAAATATTTTTGATGAACACCCTTGCAGTTTAGTACTGCTGGGTAAGATAGTATTAATTTTGGCTCTCACACTGGACTACACTAGTCATAGGTAGGAGGATGTGGAATTATATTGATTACCTGTGGGTGCCTTAAAGTTTGAATCTGACTTTGAGACTCAGATGATAAGCACAAAGAAATTCCAGATAAACAATTATAAGAATATTTTATAACTTTTTTAACCATGCTCAAGCACCTGTGCAATTAAATACAAAGAATTGACTAATATCAGAATACCACACTTTGATATATATTGTAGGAAGGAAAAGAATCATAGTTTACAAATTGAGGACTCAATATTCTAGTAAATTTTACAATTAGGCACAGAATATGCTCTCATACAGAATATAAAATCAAGCAATGATCACAATAAAATCCTGTATTATCAAATATGAAATATGGAAAGTTATAAGAATCACGTTTTCATTTTTTGATATATAAGGAATAAATATAGTTTTAATTGCTTCATAAGTATTATACAATTTCAGACATTTAACAGTAAAAAACATATGAATTTCATTGCTAGTAAAAGTAAATATATATGTTCAGGTAAGAATATGCCAAGAAAAAAATATTACTTATCTTTTATGAAGGAATTGCAAAGCCAAATAAGTGTGCAAAACAAGAAATAAAAACAGAAGTATAGGGATAGCCCATGGCATGGTAGTTAATGTGGCTGAATCCCACATGACTGAAAATGTGACTTCAGTCTCAATCAGATGACTTGGAAAACACACAAAGAATTTTTGTGTTTTACAAAATCCCAATAAGAGGAAAAAATGGTGCAGAGGTTATTGTGACATGAACATTTCATGGAGATGGTGCTGTCTCACTTTCTCACTCTCTCTGTGTCTCTCTCTAGTGAATGCATGTACCCTCTGGCAATAGGGTCAGCAAGTGGCATGTTTGTTTAGATGCTGGGCTCCCATGTGACCAATTATGGTACAAGTCCCAGACCTGGTGGCTCACTTTCTCACTTTCCCTCTCTCTCTGTCTCTGTCTCTGTCTCTATCTGGTAAGCACACATGCCCTACAACAAATTTTAAAAATAATAGTGAATAAAATTAAATTAAATATTCTTTAAAAAAACGGAAAGGAAAAACAAAGTAAGAAATAATTTGTGGCCCAGAAGAAGATATTCATGCATTTGTAGATACCAAACTTGTCTCTGAGAAAGAAGACAGGAATATCTGTTGACTTTAGAAAAAAGAATAGATACTTGCAAGAAAAAAATTGTTATTGACTATCACGAATTCTTTTTTAAGAATTATTTAATTTTACTTATTATAATTATTTTTAAATTTGCTAAAGGGCATATACTCTCACCAGAGAAGGCAGAGAAAGAGAAAGGGAAGTGACAAAGCAAGTTGCTAGATTTGAGATTCAAAATGCAGTTAGCCCCGTGGAAATTTGCATTCTCACCATCATGCCACCTGATGGCCGCCATTCTAATTAATTGAGAATATATGGGGTTGCTGGAAAAATTATGCATATTTTTATTTATTTCTATGCAAAAATGCAATATGACTTTTCTGACAACCCAATGCTATTGCATCAGTATTACAAAAAATAAATAAATAAATAAATACAAGCTTGAGAAATGAAGAGCAACCATACCCATTTTAGTAAAAAAATAATAATAATTGAAACACAGACATGCCTGTTAATTTCCATAAGATCTGTGAAGATTTTCCTGGTACATAACAACAGAGGTGAGTAGTTGCAACAAAGACCTAATAATGTATAAAGGCAAAGATATTACCAGTCACATAAAAAAATTAACAAACCATGCTTTCAGATATATATAAGTGGATGCTTTAAAAATAACACCCCATCTTTCTATCAAACACCTAAAATAAAAATTTCTCAAAAAATTGATATATACGAGAAATCAAATTCCATTCAAGATTAAAATGTTTTATATTTAAACTGTTTTCAAAATTTATATAGTAATGTTTATGATAATATTTACAGAAAAATCAAAATGTACAATGAGAAAAGTCTGTACACAAAGTGACAAGTTATATACAAGAAAAAAATAAATAGAAATTAGGTTAGAGGAAAAGTTAAGATATTTCAGGAGAACAAATTAAAGTGATTCTTTTCTAAATATAAATAAAAAAAACATTGATTACTGTTGTGATAAACAATTATGATAAGCCATGGAAATAGAAGGTTTATTCTCAAGAAAAACTCAGGAAGGAGTAGAAAATAGATCTGGAATAAATTCTCATTTTTGGTAACATCATTGAGAGCCTCAAAATGGGCTAACCAAGATCTGCACATGCTGACACTCAGTTTCAAATGACTTTGTTGTTATCTACAGACACAAAAAAAATTCGCCCAGTATCATGACCAAGGGCTCTTACTTTGGTGTATCTTGGTATTACCTCGGGGATTTATCTGAGAAAATGTACACAAAAGTGACCATTTCCTTCAACATGAAAATCAATTTGTGAAATTGAAGTGCTGAATCTTTATTTTGTCAACAGATTCAAAGCAGTGTGTCCAGTGCCCAGCTCAAGAGTATCCAAACAGTGAGAAAACTCACTGCCTCCCCAAGCCTGTGACCTTCCTGGCTTTTGAGGATGCTTTGGGGACAGCCATGGCCTGCATATCTCTGTGCTTCTTTGTTCTGACAGCTGTAATTTTGGGGATCTTTGTGAAGC
>NW_006198040.1:0-1276 GCF_000334495.1 Tupaia belangeri chinensis
TAAGCCACTGGGTCCAGGACTCAAACTGCGGTTGACTACATGGGAATCCAGCAACATAGCCATTACACCAACTGCTGGTCCCAATTAAGTATTTTTATCTAGGATATAAATTTAAGTAACCTAGGCCAGCCGCTGGTGTAGTAGTTAAGACCCTGGATTCCCATACGTCTGACTGCAGTTGGAGTACTGGACCGGCGACTTGAGAATCACATTGGGGTGTGTGCAGATGTGCCCCAAATCCCAAGACAAGACTGGAGGAGAAGGGACAACAGCATGGTACCCCTCTTGGGGGTTTATTTCTCATTTTCCCGCTCTCTGTCTCCAGTCAACACATCAACACAGGCACCTCATAGCAAAAACCTTAAAAAAGAAAAGTAACCCTGAGTAAATGAATCATCCTAGCAGTATCTAAAGAACATCAAAAACCAGAGTTTTACTAATAGTCCACTTCGGTATTAAGCCTTGTGGTGTCCAAACTTCACTCAAGCTAGCCTTATCAGTTTAAGAAGGTATCTGTCAATGCCTTTAACCTCCTACTTTTACAAACACACATACTTAGATACTCCTTAGAGACATATATAGATACTAACTTTATATTCTCAAATCTTGAATTCTCCTCTAATCATATAACTTATTCTACTGTAAATGTACTAATTTTTATAAAAGGTAATCTATTATTTTTTATGAATTTATCACATACAAGAATTATTTACCTAATAAAAGTCACAAACATAATGTTTTACTCTTAATATTTTATACTTTGAGTTTGGATTAAATGATTTGGCATATCATGTTATGTGCTAGAAGCATTTTCTTTAAATTTTTATTGCTCTGAAGTTAAATGTTGGCTCTTCTCTCTTCTATTACCAATATCAGCATTCTTCAGCAAAATCTTCTTAATCTGAAATGATTTCTTCTGACTTTCTATGAGGTATTAGTGTCATCAGTCTTCACTGGTATGCATTTTACAATCAGTTCCCAAATAATCTCTATAATAAAGGAATGTAAAGAATTCCCTATTCTGGGACCAGCAAATGGCGTAATGGTTACGTCACTGGACTCCTGTGTAGTTGACCACAGTTTGAGATCGGGACCCAGTGGCTTGAAACTCACACTGGGAGTATGGGGGGTCGTTTCTTGCTTTCTGTTTCTCTGTCTTTCCAGAAAGCTCATGTGCCCTATAGAAAAAAAACTCTCAAAATAAATAAATTAATTAATTAAAGAAAATAAAATAATAAAACAAAACTCTCTCTTAAAAACAAAATGAAGAGTTCCA
>NW_006198041.1:0-1583 GCF_000334495.1 Tupaia belangeri chinensis
TGACCAGCAATTGGCATAATGGCTATGTCGCATAATGGCTATGTGATTTCTCATTTTTTCTCTCAATGTCTCTCATGTAGTTGATCGCTATTCAAGTCCTGGACCCAGTGGCTTAAACTCAACGCCAGGTGTGTGTGTGTGTGTGCCCAAGATCCCGAGATGAGAATGGAGGAGAAGGGATTGTGGTGTGGCCATCCCCCTTAAGGGAGTAATTTCTCACTTTTCTGTCTCTCCATCTCTCTGTCTCTCTGGTGAGCACACGCGCCCTATAGCAAAAACCTCTGCAAAAAAATTTTTTTTTAAATTTGCTGTAGGATGTGTGCACTTGCTCCAGGGTGTGGAGAGTGAGAAAGCACCCTCCAGGGGAGATGATCATACAAGCAATCCTTTATCCTCCATTTTCTTCTTGGGATTTCAGGCATGCATGCCTGCTTACATGATTTTCATGATTTTCAGGTCCAAGACTCAAACACAATTGGCCACTGGGTCTGGAACATGAACCTCTCAGTCAGCCATGAAGGATCCAACCACCTGGCTGGCCCATCGCTGGCAAAATTTTAAAAACTGACTTTAGGAACTTGCAGATGGCATGGTGGTTGAGGCTGTTGGAACTCCCACATGACTGACCATGGTTAGAGTCCTGCACTTAGTGGTTTGCTTTCTTACTTTCCTTTTCTTTCTCTCTCTGTCTCTATCTGGTCTAATTAATAATAATAATAGTAGTAGTAGTAGTAGCAGAAAATAAGTAATTCTTTTTTAACAATTGGCTTTAATAGGTTGGCCCTCTAGTACAGTGGTTAAACATTGTGCTTTGGAAGCCAGATCCCATCTGACTGATCAAAGTTTGAGTCCTAATCTTGGCGCTTGAAAAACATGCTGGGTGCATATGTATGGGTGGCCAAAATCCTGACTGAATGGAGAAACTGAGGGAAAAGGATTGTAGTATAACAGTGCCCCGTTGGGGGACACTCTCATCCTCTTTCTTGCTGGTGAGCACACTGCCCTCTGACAGTAAAAAATAATTGAGATATTAATCTTTAATATTTGAGAGAAGAGAGGCCAGCAGGTGGTGTGCTGGACTCCTACATGGCTGACCATGGTTCAAGTCACAGACCTGGTGACTTCCTTTCTCACTTTTCCTTTCTTGATCTCTCTCACTCTGTCTTACTCTGGTGAGCACATGTACCCTATAGCAAATAGAAATTAATTAATTAAAATAATAAAAAATAAAAATATTGGAGATAAATACTTACTATATTTGTAAAATTCTTATCTATTTTTTTTTAAGGTGGTTGTCATAGGGGGTGTACCCTCATCAGTGAGAGACAAAGAGAAGGAAAGTGAAAAATCATTCCCTAGTGGAGATGGCCATCCCACAACCTCTTATCCATTCTTCCCTTGGGATTTTGGGAAGAATGAATGCCTGACATGGTTTTCAAGTTGTTGAGTCTAGTACTTGAACATAGTCAGTCATGTGGAATTCTACAGCCCTAAACACCATACTACCTGCTGACTCTATGTAAAATTCTCATCTTTTTTTTTTTTCATGTTTTCTTAAAAATATTTATTTAATTTTATTTATT
>NW_006198042.1:0-1784 GCF_000334495.1 Tupaia belangeri chinensis
CTTTCATAGACTGAGTTATTTAATTTGACATTTGTCTTCTAGTTTTCCTCAAATATCATGAATTCATTATTTTTTCTTTATGGCTGAATAGTATTCCACTGTGTATACATGCCACACTTTCTTTCTCCATACATAAGTCATTGGGCACACGGTTCAATTCAATCTTAGTTATTGTGAATAATGCTCCAATAAATATGGAAAAGCAAATATCTCTTCCATAAAATAGTTCTCTATCTTTTGAGTATACATCCAGCTGCATGGTTACTAGGTCATATTTTATTTCTATTTTTGGATTTTGAGAAACCTTCTTTCTGTTTTTCACTGTGATTGTATTTATTGACATTCCCACCAACAGAGAAGGACAGTTCTCCTTTCTCCCCAGTCTTATTAGTACTTTTTATTCTTTTGTCTTTGATCATTCCCATTCTGGCTGGGTTGCAGTGATACTTCTTTGCCAATTTGATTTACAACATTTAAAAAAGAAGTCTTTGGGCCATTTGTCTTCTGATTGAACACTGTCTGTTCAGATCAATTGCCTGTTTTCTTCTATACCTGAAATTACAATAATACTTGAAAAAAGAGAAATGAGCTGTTCAGTCATGGAAAGACATGAAGGGAACTTAAATAAATTCATGAAGTAAAAGAAGCCTCTCTGAAAATATTAAATACTATATTAGTCCAACTATATGACATTCCAGAAGAGGGAAAACTATGGGGACAATAAAAAGATTACTGCTTTCTAGTGGTTGGGGAAGTAGAGATGAATAAAATTATTCATGATCATATTACTACAAGTATTTTGTTCTTTTGTCACATTGTACATATATATAATTTCATAAATTTTATGGCAGCAGTTGGGTGTGTTTAGATGCTTACATTTATTTTAACATTAAAATAAAAATATATGGGGCCAGCAGGTCATGTAGAGGTGAAGGCAGCTGGCTCTCCATGGGGCTTTTCCAGAACCAGATGCAGATACTTGAAAAGTCATGGAGAGATCAGCATATTGTGTAATGACTATGGTGCCGGTCTCCCACATAGTCAAGCGCAGATAGAGTACCAGATCTGGTGGCTTAAAACTCACACTGGATGCAAGTTTGTGTGTACCTAAAATCCTGAGAGGAGAAAAGAGTAGAAAGGACTGCATTGTGGCCATCATCCCTGGGAGGGGGAGGAGCAGACTGATTTCTTAATTTCTGTCTCTATCTCTCTGGTGAGTGCACATCCTCTAAAAAACAAAAACAAAACAAAAACAGAAAGAAAAGAAAATTCCTTCTTTGTAGGGTATGTGTGCATGTGTGTCCAAAATCCCAAGAGGACAATGGAAGAAAAGAATTGCAGCATGGTCATCCCAGATGGAAGGGTGATATCTCATCACTCCTCCCATCTCTGTTTCTCTCCACAGAGTGCATAGATCCTATAGCAAAAGTTTTTAAAAAATACATTTGTTTTATCCATCTGCTCATGACGAAAGCTTATGAACATACAGAAAATTTCTGTTGGTGACATAGTCTCCTATGTTGCCTAAGCAGGTCTCAAACTTTCTATCCTTCTGCCTAGCCTCACATACAACTGGGACTGTAAATATGCTCCACTCTGCCTAGCTCTGAATCATGTTATCTGTTGGGGTAAACAGGGTAATAAATAGCTAACATCAACTGAAGGCTAAATCCAGACGTTATTTTACATATTTTAGGAACATTAGTCCTCTTATAAGCCTGAGAATTATATCAGTATTATGTCCGGTATTATGAGTGAGAAATGGAGGAAAAGGGCAATTGAAA
>NW_006198043.1:0-997 GCF_000334495.1 Tupaia belangeri chinensis
TTCTTTCTTTTTTTTTTTTTAGAGGTTTTTAATATGGGGTGTTTGCTCTCGCCAGATGGACAGAGAGAGACAGAGAGACATAAAGCGAGAAATTGCCCCCCAGGGGGGATGGCCATGCCGCAGTCCCTTCTCCTCCATTCTTCTCTCAGGATCTTGGGCACGCACGCATATGCACCCGGCTTCTTGTAAGCCACCAGAACCGAGACGCGAACCGCGCTCAACTACGTGCGAGTCCGGCAACATAGCCATTACGCTAACTGCTGGTCCTGATTTTGTTTATCCTTTCAAAGAACCAGATTTTACTTTCATTTATTTTTTGTATAGTATGTTTATTTTCTATTTCATGTATTTCTGCTCGGATCTTTATAATTTCCTTTGTCCTGGAGTTTTTTTGACCTTTTTGCTGTTGCTTTTCCACTTCTCTGAGGCATGATGTTTGGTGATCCATTAGCCTTCTTTCCGTCTTCGTCTTAAGTGCACTAATTGCTATGAACTTCCCTCTTTTTTTTTAAGGTTTATTTTTATTTCTTTCATTTTTTTCTTTTTATTTTCTTTTTTTTAGCTTGTATAGAGATTTTTTTAAATCGATTTTTTCTTTTTTTTACATTAATTCAGTATACATCATTATAGTATACAAAATGAATTTTCCATCCAAATTACACTATTGGTGTAATAAATCACATTAACATACATGTTCTCAACAAAAAATTTTCCATTCCTTATGTCTTGTATATTTTGCCTTTTTTTTCTTTTTTTTTTTTTTTTGCCATGTGGTGTGTGTGTGCTTGCTGGAGACCCTGTCCAACCCTCCTCCTACACCTCTGGTATCCATGGTGGCTTTCTATGCCTTTCATCTTCATTTAATAGGTTTTCTAATGAACTTAATTTGTCTAAATATTCGCAATAGTAAGCGTAGCTGAAATATACATACACAAGAATCCATGTCTGACTTTAGGCATAAACCAGAGTGAGTAGGATGAACATACTATGAAATAGT
>NW_006198044.1:0-489 GCF_000334495.1 Tupaia belangeri chinensis
ATTCATTTGTTGGTTGCAGTCATGTTTGTCTCATATTGCACAGGAATTCATGCAGAAGAGAACTAACAAGTTCTTCGATGAAGAACCCAAAGTTGCCAGAGGCCTCTGGCAGCTGTATGCTGCCCACATTGACTCTTAAAGGGCCTTTTTGTGACCAGGGCCCACTGAATACTCAAAGAGACAGATGGCCCCACAAAAGCTGAGGTCCAAGTGATCCCAGCTCTGCTCCAGTTGGTAGGGCAGAGAGGTTTCAGAGGGGCAGGGTCCCACGTTGAACATTTGGAGTGCTTACAAGCAGGGCTGTTGACATTTAGGGCCTCATCACCCTGAGAACTTTTATAAGACAAAATCAGTCCCCCTGCCTATAGAAGGGAACTAGAAAACAATAAACTGAAAAAAAAATTTTGCCATTGGGTTTCATACAGTCTGATGTTGGGGTGTTCATGTGAGATTGACCGACACTGGCCAGTTTGCTTCTTGCAGTGGAGG
>NW_006198045.1:0-878 GCF_000334495.1 Tupaia belangeri chinensis
CCTGGATACATATAATCTACCAAGATTGAATGTACTATAAATCGAATGGGCATAAAGGAGGACATAAAGAAACTGAATAGACACATAACAAGCCAGTAGATTGAATCAGTAATAAATAACCTCCCAACAAAGAAAAGGCCAGGACCAGATGGCTTCACTTTTGAATTCTACAAAACTTGTAAGGAAGAGTTAACACCTATCGTACTAAAATTATTTCTAAAGATTCAAAAGGAAGGAGTCCTTTCAGATTCATTTTATGAAGCCACCATCATCCTCATCCCAAAAACAGATAAAGACATGACAAAAAAGGAAAATTACAGACCAATATCATTGATGAATATAGATGCGAAAATTCTCAACAAGATACTTGCAAATTGTATCCAACAACATATAACAAAGCTTATTCATCACAACCAGGTAGGCTTTATCCCAGGGATGCAAGGGTGGTTCAACATATGCAAGACCATAAATGTAATACACCACATTAACAGAAAAAAAAAAGATAAAAACCATATGATCATTTCAATTGATGTGGAGAAAGCATTTGATAAAACACAACATCCTTTTATGATTAAGACCCTCAGTAAGATTGGTATAGAAGGGTCATTTCTCAACACAATAAAAGCCATCTATGAAAAACCTACAGCTAACATTATACTGAATAGGGGAAAAGCTAAAAGCTTTTCCACTAAAAATGGGTACTAGGCAAGGCTGCCCACTTTCTCCACTGCTCTTTAATATAGTACTGGAAGTCTTAGCTGATGCAATCAGAGAAGAGAAGAATATAAAAGGCATTCCAATAGGCAAAAAAGAGTTTAAAATATCTTTAGAATATAAAAGGCATTCCAATAGGCAAAAAAGAGTTTAAAATATCTTTA
>NW_006198046.1:0-955 GCF_000334495.1 Tupaia belangeri chinensis
GCCTTCAGCAGATTATGCCACATCTGTTTTCTAGTCGCTCACAGCAGACCCTTTACTTCTTTTTTCCAGGTGTTGGAAGGGTTTCCTCCTTTTTTATCATCCTTCCCTTTGCATACTAGGCAGACAATTTCACAATCCCTAGTTTCTCTGAGATTAGCAATGGCCTCATCAGCATCATGTACATACTGGCCTGTGAGTGGCTTTTTTTTTTTTTAACTTACTTAAACAATAATTATTTATTTGTTTATTTGTTATTTTATTTTTTTAAATTTAATTTATTTACATTAATTCACTGTACATCAATACAGTATACAAAATAAGATTTTCCATCCAGAATATACTGTATATTATATATCAATCAAGGATATTACATACATGTTATTGTCAACCAATAATTTTCCACTTATTTCTTACATATTTTGCTTTTTTATTTTTGCCCACTTGATTCCCTACCTCTCACCCTCTGCCATTTCCCACCCTCCTCTCACACTGTCTCTTGTATCTACAGCTGTTTTCCATGCCTTTTTAAATTTCACATTTTATTTATTCATTAACAATACTAATTAAAAAACTTTTAATAGCAAGCACAGCTGATATATACAAATCTATGAACACATGTCTGACTTTAGGTGTAAACCTCAGTGAGTAAAGTGAACATATTGTAAAGTAGCACATAGTTGGGACTATATATCCACCTGCAGAAAGATGAATCTGAACCCCTAGCCCTCACTGTTGACAAAAATCAACTCAAAGTAGATCAAAGATCTAAGCCTAGGACCTCAAATTATAAAACTACTGCTTGAAAACACTGGGGAAACTCTGGGAGACATTGGAGTAGGCAAAGACTTCTTAAATAAGATGCCCAAAGCACAGTCAATAATCTCCAAAGTAGAAAGGTGGAATTACATCAGGTTAAGAAGTTTCTGCATGGCAAAAGACCCAGTAATTAGTGTGA
>NW_006198047.1:0-335 GCF_000334495.1 Tupaia belangeri chinensis
CACTGGAGAGACAGAGACAGAAAGCAAGAACCCTTCCCCCCCACCAGGGGTTCTGGCCACATCACAGTCTCTTTTCCTGCATTCCTCTCAGGATTTTGGGCACACACGCACACAACTATTTGCCAGAGAGAGACAGAGAGAAGGAGAGGGAGAGAGCATCCCCAATGAGGCATGGCCATACTGCAATGCCTCCTCCAATTCTCCACCCTGTTGGCACTTTAGGCATGCATGTACATTCACGGGGGATGTTTAAGTCGCCAGGGCCAGTATATGAACCACAGTTGATCTGTGGGAGCTGGCTCCCTTAACCAGTAAACTACAATACCAGTCTCCAA
>NW_006198048.1:0-2627 GCF_000334495.1 Tupaia belangeri chinensis
TCATGAAGGAATGTTGTATTTTATCCAATGCATCCATTGATGTGATCGTATCATTTTTATCTTTCTTGTTATTAAATTGGTGTATTGGGTCTGGTTTTTCATCCCTGGAATAAAGTCTATTTTGTCATTGCATATAATCTTTTTATATGTTTTTGGATAAAATTTGCTAGTGTCTTGTTCAGAATTTTTGCATCTATATTCATCAGAGTTATCAATCTGTAGTTTTCTTTCTTTTTTTCTAATGTCCTTATCTATTTTGGGGATGAGGTTAATGGAAGCCTTATAAAATGAATTTGGGAAAGTTCCTACTTTTTTTTTCCTACCTTTTGGATCTTTATAAATAGTTTTGATATAATGGGGGTTAACTCTTCTTTAAAATGTTTGTAGAATTCAGAATTGAAGCCCTTAGGACAATGGGCTTTTCTTTGTTTGGAAGTTATTTAGTAATTATTCAATCTCATTGCTTTGTATGGGTTTATTCAGACTTTCTCTGCCCTGCTGATCCAATCTTGGTAAAATATATGTGTCCAGGAATTTGTCCACCTCATACAGTTTTTCTTGTTTATTGGTGTATAATCACTCATTGTATTCTCTAGAGGTGTTTTGTGTTTCTATTATATCTTTTGTAATATTGTCATTGTCATTGTGCATTCAATTTATCTGGTTCTTTTCCTCATCTTAATTAGCCTATCTAGTGGTATATCAATTTTGTTTATCTTTTCAAAGTACTAGCTTTGGTTTCATTTATGCTCTGTATAGTTCATTTATTTTCTATTTTGTTTATTTGTGCATGAATCTTTATTATTGCTTTACCCCTGACAGTTTTTGTTGTTGTTTTTGCAATTCCCTGAGGCATGATGTTAAGTCATTTATTTGTCTCCTTTCCATCTCTTTTTCTGTAGAGTTCATTTATTTTCTATTTTGTTTATGTGTGCATGAATCTTTATTATTACTTTACCCCTGGCAGTTTTTGTTGTTGTTTTTGCAATTCCCTGAGGCATGATGTTAAGTCATTCATTTGCCTCCTTTCCATCTCTTTCTTATGTACACTAATTGCTATAAACTTCTCTCTTATGACTGCTTTTGCTGTGTTGTGTATGCTTTGGAAGCTCATATTTCCATTGGTTTCAATGGATCTTTTGATTTCAGTCTTAATTTCTTCAGTATTTGTGAAGTCATTCAGGCATAGGTTGTTTAGTTTCCATATTTTTGTGTATTTTCAAGGTTTTTTTTCTGAAGTTAATATCAAGTTTAATTCCATCATGGTAGGAGAAGATGTTGAATATAGTTTCTATGCTTTTGAATCTGTAAAGTCTTGTTTTGTGCCCCATCATGTGATATATCCTTGAAAACATTCCATACAAGAATGAAAAAAATGTATATTTCATGGTTTGGGGGTGGAAGGTTCTATAGATGTCTGTTAAGTCCATTTGATTTATGTTATCATTTAGATCCTGTATCCCTTTGCTTATTTATTATCTAGATGATCTGTCCAAAAGAGATTGTGGAGTGTCGAGATCCCTAATGAATAGTGTATTACAGTATATCTCTCCTTTTAGATCTAGCAGTCTTTCCTTCACATTTTGGGTGCTCCTGAGTTGGGTGCATAGATATTTATAAGCATTATATATTCTTAACGAATTATCCCTTTTCCTACTATATAATGCTCTTAATTGTCTCTTTTTACAGTTTTTGTCTTAATGTCTATTTGGTCTAAAATAAGTATTGGGTCTCCAGCCCTTTTTTTGTTTCTATTTGCATGGAATACATTTTTCTAGCCGTTCATTTTAGTCTATGTATGTCTTTATCTACAAGGTGCATTTCTTGTAGGCAACATATAGAGGGTTTATTGTTTTTTAACCTGTTGAGTCAATATGTGACTCTTGATTAGATAATTTAGTCCATTAACATTCAACATTATTGATATTCCAAGACTTATTCCTATCATTATGTTAGTCATTTTCTTAGTTGTTTTCTGTTCTCTTATTTCTGCCTGTTTCTCTTTCATATTCCTGGTATAAAACTCCCTTCATTATTCATTGATGAGCTGGTACAATGTTGGCAAATTCTTTCAGGAATTCTTTATCTGTGAATGTTTTCATCTTTTCTTCCCATTTGAAGGATAATCTTGCCGTGTATTGTAATCTCAGTTGAAGTTGTTTTTCTTTTAATGCTTTGAATATATTTTCCCATTCTTTCTTTGCCTGTATTGTGTATGGTGAGAGGTCTGATGTTAGCCTGATAAGATAACATTTGTAAATAACTTAATGCTATTAGAATCTTTTTTTTTTTTTGAATCTTGTTTTCATCTCCAGTTTCAGCCGATCTATGATGTGTCATGGAGAGGATCTTCTTGGGTTGATTTTATTTGGGGTCCTTTGTATTTCTTGAGTCTGGATGTTTGAATGCTTTTCTAAAATTGGAAAGTGTTCTTCCAGGATTTCATGGAATAGTTTATCAATACCCTTATTATTTTCTTCACCTTCTGGGATATTCAGATGTTTGGCCATTTAATGGCATCTATTATTTTCCATATATTATCCTCAATTTTTTGGTTATTTTTTTCATTCTTTTCAGTGATTTTTCTCTAGGTTAAAGATTTTGTCTTCTAGATCTGAGATTCTATC
>NW_006198049.1:0-547 GCF_000334495.1 Tupaia belangeri chinensis
AGAAGGGAATAGAGGAGAAGGGATTGCAGCACGAGCATTCCCCCTGAGGGATGATTTCTCACTTTCCTTCTATCTCTCTTAGGTGAGTGTACAAACCCTATGGCAAAAACCTAAAGTAAACAGGTAAAGTAATAATTATCAACATTACAAAGACAACTTGACTGCTCAAGTACTGCCCATTCCTAAGCTACAGTACTGCAGAGACTACAACAACTGGGAAGTACACATTCATCAACAGAGGGAACAGAAATGCTCTATGAGAGCTGGTCCCCAATATCACCACAAATATGCCTTAGTGAGACAAGGGACCATCTAACCAATGCATAACAAGCATCTAGTTTTTCCCACTTAATTAGCATACTGCTATAGACACACAGAAATTTTGCTATGTTACTTAGGATTCCATAAATTTCTAGGAAGCATTTGTGAGTTTGAAAACATGGTCACATAGTTACAAAGTGCACAATGTTCAAGACACAGAGTACAAAAACATTGTAAATGAAAGGGACAAAAGGCTCTAGCAAAAGTCAAGTTATCTTCCTTTAAT
>NW_006198050.1:0-532 GCF_000334495.1 Tupaia belangeri chinensis
TTCAAGAAGACCTGTTCCCTTTGCCTCTCCTAGGTTGGAACCCACATTTTATTTTTTTAAAAAAAAGATTTGCTCAAAGGGACAAGCAGTTAGCGTAATGGATATGTCGCTGGACTCCCATGTAGTCGACTATGGGTCACATCCCGGACCCAGTGGCTTAAAACACGCCAGGCGCATGTGCGTGCGTGACCAAGATCCTGAGAGGAGAATGGAGGAGAAGGGATTGCGGGGTGGTCATCCCCCCTGGGGGGTGATTTCTCCCTTTTTGTCTCTCTGTCTCTCTCTCTCTGTCTGGCGAGCACACACGCCATATACCAAAAAGTCTCAAAAAAATTTTAAAAAGATTTGCTCAAATAAAACTATATTAAATCAGCTAGTTTATTTTTCTTTTAACATCGGACTTCATTACATTAAATGAGTTTGTATTATTCTCATGATTATAGCAATGTGCAAAGGACTGTGGTGATTTCCATCGGCTACATGAAAATTAACATTGTTTGGTTGTTTACGCCTGAAAGATTATTTTTATTTA
>NW_006198051.1:0-756 GCF_000334495.1 Tupaia belangeri chinensis
AAAAAGCATATGAAAAAATCCTCAACATCCCAGTGTGTTTTTTAAGCTGTTGGTCTGCAACTCAAACTACATAGTTGTCCCTGTGGGATCCAACTGCCTTAACCTCCACGCCACTTACTGGCCCCTAAGTATATTTCTTTATACAGCAATTTGTGAATCCTTGAAAATAAAATGGTCAGGATTTCAAAGGGGCAACTATAGTAGCACTTCCAATATAAAAACAACTCTAATCCTATAGTTTGTCAAAGCTAATATATATTTTTTAAATTTGCCAGCATGCGTGTGCGCTCACTGGGGGCAAAGGTGGGGGGAGAGAGAGAAAGCAAACAAACACTCCCCAAGGGGTACAGTCACATTGCAGTCCTTTCTCTTTCCGTTCTTACTCCTTTTAATTTTAAACTTATTTTGATGGAAGGAAAGTGCTTAAATCAACACTCTCTTTTTTTGATAAATGGAGTTTGGAACAGGTTCCATAGCCTAGTGACTAGGGGTAGCTGGATTCCCATAGCCGACCACAGTTTGAGTCTCAGCCCTGGCAGTTTGGAAAACATGCTGAGCATGTATATGTGCACGCCAAGAGTCCTAAGAGGATGGAAAAATGCAAGTGAAAGTATTGCAGCATGACCATGTATCATTGGGAAATACTTTCTCCCTCTCACCCTTTCTCTTTTGAGCACACGTGCCCTCTTTTTTTTTTTTTAATGATTACTTATTTAATTTAATTTAGTCATTCCTTTATTTTAATTTGACCAGAGA
>NW_006198052.1:0-8372 GCF_000334495.1 Tupaia belangeri chinensis
TACCGTATACTGGGTTTCATTAATAAGTGATATATTGGATTAGATTTCCCAAGATTTTGACATGAGGACTCATGGCAAAGAAAGCAATTTATTTGGGCTGTGATTCCAGGAAAAAAGCAAACACTGGAATTAGGAGGAAGGCAAGGCAAAGAAGGAGGCAGATGAGGTGTGTAACCCACCCTGTTGTTGGGACAGTCGAGGAGACAACAGAGGACAAAGTACCCAAGAATATCCCAGACGACGTGCAGCATGTAGCTGCCGCCTCCCTATCACATAGACGGAGGCCTGTTTCCAGAGAAACTTCACTCTCCACACTTTTAACTAGTCTTGAACATGAGCAAAGCATATTTTAATAACCGGAGGCAACGTTCCCAGGCAGAGTGTCACAAGAGTCCATCCTAACTGCTTCCTATGTGTAAAGCCATATGACCGGAGAAGGGGCACACTGGGAGCACTTTTTAGTGTATTTCTTGTTCTTCTCAGAGCCACACATGGCCCGCAATTATTTCACTCTTTACTAAGATGGTGATGCAAGGGGATGAGCAGTCACAGTTTCTAAAAACAACTTGCAACAGAAAGGCGAACAGTCCAGATGCTATGCAGTGCCGCTGCTGGAGCTGTTCTCCAGTCACAGCTGAGGGTACTGTGCCCGTGAACACTCACCCTGCATGCTCTTCACCCTAAACTTTAGACCTGCGTCCTTGCTGGGGACTTTTCTTCAATCACCCACTCAGTAATTTCCTGTGAACTCCCAGTCCTGGGAGCGAGAGAGCACCCTGTGAGTCTCCCAAGTCCTGGACACAGCTGGCGCTGCACCCTGTGTACTGGGAAGCCTTGTGACACTGTGGTGACTCCGAAATGGAAGTCACGTCTAGTCTGTTTTTCTACTGGAATAAAGAGCTCCAGATGGCTGGAGGCAGCCACAGTGTTAGGCTCACCGGAACTCCTCCTGTGTGGTCATCGCAGGAGCACGTGTACTCCTGGAAACCATGTCTGCTCCATCCGAGCACTGCTTTAGGGGTAGGGAGAGCGAAGTGCCCAAGAATATCAGTAGGAGAGAAGCTGACTTACCCATCCTATTTATGCTTCTCAGTCATAAGACGTAAATAGTCTATCTATTTAATAGATTGTGGTTTCAAGCATGTCATGAGCCTTGAAAGATAAAACCCTAAGTGCAGGATGTCTTGCACCCATGCCCTACTTAGAAAACCTGATTTCAGAACATCTCCTTTCACACATGGAGCAGGTAAGATCACATCCCCTCCTCCTGCTATAAACAGTGTGGAGCATGGGGGCAATGCACAAAGCAAACATTAGGTAGTGAGCAATATGCAGTAGGAAACAATGATCTCTGAGACAAGGGAAACAAATAGGGTGAGTCCACGATCACTGTGAATTTCTGCCCAGAGCAATGCTCTCAAGTAAACCCGAGCAAAGTAACCCTGTCTCACTGAGTTGGAGACTACTGGCTGGAGACTAGGTCAGAGTGGCCATACCAGAGAGGGGGCTGGCACCTTGGTAACAAGCTCCAGAAATCTGACAGAAGCCTTTGGAGTCTGTGGCCACATTCTAAGCTGTGCGTCCACTTGGATAAAATTTCCCAACAGTGTAGAGTGTGCCCATGAGACTGTAACTAAGCAATCCCTGCAGCTCACATGGGGTGAGAGAGATTTGAGTTCCAACCATCGAGAAGAAAAAAGTGCTCACAGGCATGCAATGTGCACTGAGGAAACAGCACAGCCTACTGGACAGCTAAAACAGCCCTAACGTAACGGCTATGATAGATACATCCAAACAAATTTGTTTATTTAGTCTTTTAAAGATTAAAAAAAACAAAACTAAATTTATAAGTAATTGAACCACTTTCCAGAACAAAACTCTACCCTCCTTAAAAAGATAATAATATCCAGCCCTCGACAATGGAAAATTCAAAGCTCAGCTTTTAATAAAAATTTATGAGATTGAAACAGGAGAAGGTGAGCCATAAATAAAAGAAAACTATAGTCAATAGAAATAGACACAGAAATGGCAAAGATGATAATAATAGAGCAAACCAGGACTTAAAAAGTCCACTGTAACTCGTTCGGAAATTGAAAAGAAGACATGATCATGAAGAAGAGGGGAAAAAACAATAAAGTAAAAACAAATGAAAATTGCAGAGCTAGAAAATACAGTCTTTACAGTGAAAAATTCAGTAGGTGTGATCAATAGCAAAATGAATATCGCAGCAGAAATCAGTGTACTTGAATACATAACAGTAAGGACTACCCGAACAGGATTAGCGTGAAAAAAAATTAAAAAGTGAAATCTAGGTCAGTTTTAGGAGGTTTTAAATGTGCATAACTAGAACAAAAAAAGTATTCACAACATAAAGATAAAGGAACCAACAGTTGGCATAATGGCTGTGTCACTGGACTCCCATGTAGTCAACCACAGTTTGAGTCATGGACCCGGTAACTTAAACTCACGCCAGGCGCGTGTGCGTGCGTGCCCAAGATCCTGAAAGGAGAATGGAGGAGAAGGGATTGCGGTGTGGCCAATCCCCGGGGGGTGATTTTTTGCTTTCTGTCTCTGTCTGTCTTTCTGGTGAGTGCACGCACCCTATAGCAAAAGAAGTACAAATAATAATAATAATAATAATAATAATAAATATAAATCAAGATAAACATCTCCCTAAATTTGAGAAAAAATATAAAACAAATAATCCAAGAATTGCAATAGTCACAAAAAAAAGGTCATAGGACCAGCAGATGGCGTAATGGTTATGTTGCTGGACTCCCACATAGTTGACTGCAGTTTGAGTCCCTGACCCGGTGGCTTAAACTCACCCTGGGAGCATGTGCATTCTTGCCCAAAGTCCTGAAAAGGGAACGGAGGAGCAGAGACTGTGGCATGGCTATTCCCCTCTGGGGAGTGACTTCTCGCTTTCTGTCTCTGTCTCTCCAGTGAGCACATGCACTCTATAGCATAATCTCTCTCTAAAAAAAAGCAAGAAACAAAGACACAATATATATTGTATTTTTAAACTAAATGTAAATGAAAACACAGCATATCTAATTTTGTTGCATTCTGCTTTTACTCTGACATTTAGAACTATGATTCATTGTTTAAGTATTGCACATGATATGAAATACATATATTGATACTCATTTCTTGTGACAACTTTTGCTTAAAAGAATGACATTTCCCATGAGTATTTTTGGCAACTTAGTCAAAAAACAAATGTGGTTGTTAAGACACTGAATCCCACATGGCCAACTGTATCATTCAAGTCTTAGACCCTGTAGCTTGGGGAAAAAAAAAAACAAAAAGAAGAAGCCAGGCACCATTGTGTGAGCGCCCAAAATCCCGAAGGGGAGAGAAATGGAGAAGGGGCAGCTGCATGCCGTGCCCTTGGGGTGCCCCTCACTTTACGCTCTCTCTTTTTCTCTCTGGAGAACACATATGCCCTCTGGCAACATCATAAACAACAACTACCTTTATATATTTACTGGAATATTTCTTAGCTCTCTAGTCTGCTGCATTAACCTATATCTAATTTAGGGTGTAGTGGACAAAACAGTGAGGACTAATAACAAAGACAGAAAATTTGTTATTGGACTTTTTATTTGTCGATAGTAGTAAACTCTGGACTCACATAATTAGTCTTCTTAAAATGGCCTACATTAAGAAATAAACTGTGCAACCATATAATTGCAGTAGAAAAAGAAATAGAGTATAAGAGGCTATTGTGGCAATAAAATGATTTTTTCAAATTCAATTATGGATAATTTTCTTAAATCATTTCCTAATAGTAGCTTTATTGGAATATAATTCACATACCATACAATTTACCCATTTACTAATCCAATTTAACGGCTCTTAGTACATTCACAGAGTCGGGTAACCGCCATCACAATTTTGGAACACTTCATCATCCCCCAAGGAAATGGCATATGTGTGAACAGTCATTTCCTGTTGTTTACCCCTTGTCACTGTAGTCCCAAGAAATTGCCCATCTGCATCCTCCCTCCACACCCTCTCATACTCAAGACGTTGTTTATAAGCGATAGCATAACATTTTTGTGACTTATTTTACGTAGCATAGTGTTTTAAAGTTCCATACAGCTTGTCCAGATAACTAGCTCTTCTTTCTTTATAAGGATAAACTGTATTTTATTGTGTCAACATACAATTTTTTATTTATATATTAGTGAATTGATGGACATTTGCATTATTTTCTCTTTTTAGCTATTAACTGCTATAAAAATCTGTGTGCAAGTTTTTGCTTAGACATGCATATGTTTTCAATTCTCTTGGGAATATAATTAGGATTGGAATGGCTGGGTACATAATAACTTTATGTTTAATACTTTTAGGAAATGCAGATTGTTTTCAGAGTAGCTGAGCCATAGCGACAGCTCTGTATGGAATGCCAGTACTTCCGTAAAATCCCCAACACTGTTTATAACGTACTTTTTTATTACAGTCGTTCTTGTCATGTGAAGTTGCAGTTAGTTTTGATCTGCATTTCCCAGGAGATTGAAGATGTCCAGCATTTTTTTTTTCATGTGCTTACTAGCTATTTGCATATCTTCTTTGGAACAGTTACTATTACTATTCGGATATATATATATATGTATTTTTTTGAGAGGTTTTGCTGTAGGGCACGTGTGTTCGCCAGAAAGAGAGAGACAGAGATACAGAGAGACAGATAGTGAGAAAGCACTGCCCAGAGGGATGGCCACACCATAATCTCTTCTCCTCCATTCTCCTCTCAGTATTTCGGGCATGCACGCACATGCACCTGGAGTGAGTTTAAGCCACCGGGTCCGGGACTAGAACCATGGTCAACTACATGGGAGTCCAGCGACATAGCTCTTACACCAACTTCTGTTTCCCAAAAGTGTTTTCTTTTGATGAACTTAATCTGGTTCCCAAAAGTGTTTTCTTTTGATGAACTTAAGTTTATATATTTTTTCCCTTATGTTGCTCAGGCTTTTGGCGCCATATGTAAGAAAGCTTTGCCTAGCTAAAGGTAAAAATATTTTCTCCTTTGTTTTCTTTTCTCTTTAATTTTATTTTAAAGTTTTTGCCATAAGTTGTATTCACAGAGAGATGGAAAATGAGAAATTACCCTCCCAGGAGGATGACCATGCCACAATCCTTTCTCCTCGATTCTCCTCTTGGGATTCTGGGATTCAAGGCATGCACACATAAGCACCTAGAGTGATTTTCAAGCCACCAGGTCTGGAACTTGAACTGTGGTCGATCCTGTGGGAGTCCAGTGTCCTAACTACCACACCGTCTGCTACCCCCCATCTTGTCTTTTAAAATGGCTTGCAACTTCACTTCTTACATTTTGAATTAATTTTTGCATGTATTTTATGACAAATCTCAAACTTCGTTAATGTATAGATAGACAATTGTTCAACATAACATGTAGAAATTTATTCTTTCCCCATTGGCACCTTTCTCAAATCACAATTGATCTCTGGACTCTTAATTCCATTCCATTGATTTATGTATTTAAACTACATGTTAAATCAGTACTACATGTTTACTGAAGTCTGAGTCTTCCAACTTTGTTTGTTTCAAGAAGGTCTGGCTAATTTTTGTTTCATTAAGTTTCCATATTAATTTGAGGATCAATTTGTCAATTTACACAAGCAACTGGGATTACAATACAGATTTCACTGAATCTGCAGGTTAATTTGGGGAATATGCTACTTTATGATATTGTTTTTCAATCTGTGACCATGCAGTGTCTTTTCATTTATTTAGATAGTTTCTTTTAACAATAATTTCTTATTTTCAAAGAGTATATTTTGTACATCTTTGGTTGTACTTATTCCTAAGTATTTTGTTCATTTTGATAATACTGTAAATTAAACTACTATCTGAAATTAATTTTTGAATAGTTTATTGAAAGTGTAAGAATTATTGTTGATGGTAGTGTCTTATATTTGTGTCTTGCTGGACTCATTTATTAGCTTTAATGGGGTGTGTGTGTGTGTGTGTGTGTGTGCATATGTGTGTTTTCTTTAAGGTTCTCAAAATGTAGGATCATGCCTTCTGCAATAACGGAATTTACTTTTTTAAATATGAATGTCTTTAAAATTATTTTAACTAAATTGTTTGAGTTATTTTATGATTAGTTGTTTTAGCAATTACTATGGGCTATTGGAATCCTTTTAGCTAACAGTGAAGCAAAAATATTGTTCTCAATAGCTATAATCCCTTTTCCCTTGTTGGGTACCATTGTTAATACTGAGATAAATTTTATACTCATATATGTAACAAATCCAATAAGACATGGTTATAATTAATACTTCACTTTTTTTTGTCTTTTAAAGAAGCCGAGAGAAGAAAGAGGAAGTATATAATTATAGAATGTGTTCTACTGGTCCAGTAGTTTTATTAGTTTTCATTTAATATTACATATTGTTTTATGTAATTATTTATAAAATCAGTTTGGAGTAGAAGGGAGAAGAATATGTTTGGTATGCTTACATAATTACTTTTAACAGTGTTGGTAGCATGCTTTCTTTTTCGCATGGAATCACTGGATTCTCCCTTTTAACCTAGAAAGCTTCCTTCATTATTTTTGTAAGCTAGGTCCTCTCTCAACATATTCTCTTTGTTTTGCTTCTGAAATGTCTTTATTTTGCTCTTCTTTTTGAAAATAGAAGTTTGCTTGATATAATATTTTGGTTTATAATATTTATCTTGTCATTTTTTAAAAGAATTATTTTATTTGACTTTATTTATTTATTCATTTTAATTTGACCAGAGAGGGACAAAATGAGAGAGAGAGAATGTAAGAAAGCAAGCCACGAGCTCCGGGACTTGAACTGCCGTCAGCTATGTGAGAGTCCAGCACCCTTAAACACTACACCACCTGCTGATCCCATTTATCACTTAAAAAAAAAATTGATCCTTTTTATTCAATATAGCTTCATTCCCACCTACTTCTTTTGGGCTGTTATTGACAAATATGTACTCTTCTTTTTGGAAATATAGATTTGCTGGTTTGGTTTTATTTTGGTTATAAACCCAACAATAAAAATATATTGTATGCATATAAAAGTATATAATACAATAAACTTGTAATTATAGATATTTATATTTTGCATATACATATTGTTTTATATGATTGCTTTTAAAATCAGTTAAGAGTAGAAAGGAGAAAAATGTCTTTTATACACACGTAACTAATTTTAACAGCGTCCACAGTGCTTTCTTTTTCATCTGTATGGGAATTACTGCCTATCAATACCTTCTATTTTTTAACAAAATTTATTTATTTCATTTTATTTATTATTATTATTATTTAGAAATTTGCTATAGGGCTTTTGCATTCAACCAGAGAGAGACAGAGAGAGTAAGAAAGCAAGCTGCCAGGTCTGGAACTTGAACCCCAGTTGGCCATGTGGGAGTCCAGCATCCTAACTACCATACCACATTCTGGTCCCTAAACACTCTCTTTCTGGAAAACTTTATTATTTTTATAAGACAGGTCTTCTATCAATATGTTCTCTTAGTTTTTGTTTCTAAGCATCTCCTTATTTTACTCTTCTTTTTGGAAATATAGATTTGCTGGATATACTATTTTGGTTGATAATATTTTTCGTTGAACATTTTGAATGTTATTCTCATCGCCTCTGGACTTAATTGTTTGTAGTGATGTCAACTGTTAATCTTATTGGTGTAAGTGATAGATTTTTTTTCTCTCTTGCTGCTTTCAAACTTTTCTTCTTGTCCTTGGCTTTCAACATTTTCACTGTGTGTGCTTCTGTTTGTGTTTATTCTACTTTGAGGTCATTGGACTTCTTAGATGTGTACATGAATATTTTTTGCCAACTTTGAAGTTTTCAGCTACTATTTTTAAAATATTTTTTCTCTATTCTTTTTCTTCTCCTCTGACATTCCCATTGTGTATGTTTAATTGTGTCTCACATTTCTCTAAGGCTCTATTAATTTTTCTTCATTCTTTTTCCCTGTCTTTTGAAATGTATAATCTCTACCTAAACTATCTTTCTTCCAGCTGACTAATTTTTCTTCTAAATTATTTTAAAAATTTGTTGCTTTGAGATCAAGAGATGGCATAGCAGTTAGGTTGGACTCCCACATGGCTGACTGTGGTTCACATCCTGGACACGGTGGCTTGAAACTCATGCCAGGCATGTGTGTGCGGTGCTCAAGATCTTGGGAAGAGGATGGAGGAGAAAGGATTGTGGCATGGCTGCATTCCCCAGGGAGAATTTCTCACTTTCCCCTCTCACCTTCTCTGTCTCTCTCTCTCTCTCTCCTGCGAGTGCATACAACCTAAAGCAAAAACCTCTTTTTTTTTTTTTTTTTTTTTTTTGGGGTATATGTATTCCCACAAAGGA
>NW_006198052.1:9341-53662 GCF_000334495.1 Tupaia belangeri chinensis
AGATAAATTTTATACTCATATATGTAACAAATCCAATAAGACATGGTTATAATTAATACTTCACTTTTTTTTGTCTTTTAAAGAAGCCGAGAGAAGAAAGAGGAAGTATATAATTATAGAATGTGTTCTACTGGTCCAGTAGTTTTATTAGTTTTCATTTAATATTACATATTGTTTTATGTAATTATTTATAAAATCAGTTTGGAGTAGAAGGGAGAAGAATATGTTTGGTATGCTTACATAATTACTTTTAACAGTGTTGGTAGCATGCTTTCTTTTTCGCATGGAATCACTGGATTCTCCCTTTTAACCTAGAAAGCTTCCTTCATTATTTTTGTAAGCTAGGTCCTCTCTCAACATATTCTCTTTGTTTTGCTTCTGAAATGTCTTTATTTTGCTCTTCTTTTTGAAAATAGAAGTTTGCTTGATATAATATTTTGGTTTATAATATTTATCTTGTCATTTTTTAAAAGAATTATTTTATTTGACTTTATTTATTTATTCATTTTAATTTGACCAGAGAGGGACAAAATGAGAGAGAGAGAATGTAAGAAAGCAAGCCACGAGCTCCGGGACTTGAACTGCCGTCAGCTATGTGAGAGTCCAGCACCCTTAAACACTACACCACCTGCTGATCCCATTTATCACTTAAAAAAAAAATTGATCCTTTTTATTCAATATAGCTTCATTCCCACCTACTTCTTTTGGGCTGTTATTGACAAATATGTACTCTTCTTTTTGGAAATATAGATTTGCTGGTTTGGTTTTATTTTGGTTATAAACCCAAGAATAAAAATATATTGTATGCATATAAAAGTATATAATACAATAAACTTGTAATTACAGATATTTATATTTTGCATATACATATTGTTTTATATGATTGCTTTTAAAATCAGTTAAGAGTAGAAAGGAGAAAAATGTCTTTTATACACACGTAACTAATTTTAACAGCGTCCACAGTGCTTTCTTTTTCATCTGTATGGGAATTACTGCCTATCAATACCTTCTATTTTTTAACAAAATTTATTTATTTCATTTTATTTATTATTAGTATTATTTAGAAATTTGCTATAGGGCTTTTGCATTCAACCAGAGAGAGACAGAGAGAGTAAGAAAGCAAGCTGCCAGGTCTGGAACTTGAACCCCAGTTGGCCATGTGGGAGTCCAGCATCCTAACTACCATACCACATTCTGGTCCCTAAACACTCTCTTTCTGGAAAACTTTATTATTTTTATAAGACAGGTCTTCTATCAATATGTTCTCTTAGTTTTTGTTTCTAAGCATCTCCTTATTTTACTCTTCTTTTTGGAAATATAGATTTGCTGGATATACTATTTTGGTTGATAATATTTTTCGTTGAACATTTTGAATGTTATTCTCATCGCCTCTGGACTTAATTGTTTGTAGTGATGTCAACTGTTAATCTTATTGGTGTAAGTGATAGATTTTTTTTCTCTCTTGCTGCTTTCAAACTTTTCTTCTTGTCCTTGGCTTTCAACATTTTCACTGTGTGTGCTTCTGTTTGTGTTTATTCTACTTTGAGGTCATTGGACTTCTTAGATGTGTACATGAATATTTTTTGCCAACTTTGAAGTTTTCAGCTACTATTTTTAAAATATTTTTTCTCTATTCTTTTTCTTCTCCTCTGACATTCCCATTGTGTATGTTTAATTGTGTCTCACATTTCTCTAAGGCTCTATTAATTTTTCTTCATTCTTTTTCCCTGTCTTTTGAAATGTATAATCTCTACCTAAACTATCTTTCTTCCAGCTGACTAATTTTTCTTCTAAATTATTTTAAAAATTTGTTGCTTTGAGATCAAGAGATGGCATAGCAGTTAGGTTGGACTCCCACATGGCTGACTGTGGTTCACATCCTGGACACGGTGGCTTGAAACTCATGCCAGGCATGTGTGTGCGGTGCTCAAGATCTTGGGAAGAGGATGGAGGAGAAAGGATTGTGGCATGGCTGCATTCCCCAGGGAGAATTTCTCACTTTCCCCTCTCACCTTCTCTGTCTCTCTCTCTCTCTCTCCTGCGAGTGCATACAACCTAAAGCAAAAACCTCTTTTTTTTTTTTTTTTTTTTGCTGTGGGGCATATATATTCACCAAAGAGAGACAGGGAGAGAGAAAGTGAGAAATAGGGAAAAGGAGAATGCACACGCATGCCCATGGGCAATGGCCACACTGCAATCACTTCTCTTCCATTCTTCCCTTGGGGTTTTAGTCACACGTGCAGATGCACCTGACATGTTTCTCAAGGCATCAGATCCAGACCCAGATCACATACTCAGCCAGTGGGATCCAGCCACCTAAACCACAATGCTACCATTGGCCCTCTCTGATGAATTTATTTTACTTCTTATCTTTCCAACTTCATAATTTGCATTAATTTGTAATCTATTAATATTCTCCATTTGATGTAACCTTGCCATCTTGTCTTTATTTATTTATTTATTTATTTATTTTGGAGAGGTTTTTGCTATAGGGCGCGTGCACTCGCCAGACAGAGACAGAGACAGAGAGACAGAAAGCGAGAAATCACCCCCCAGGGGGATGGCCATGCCACAATCCCTTCTCCTCCATTCTCCTTTTGGGATCTTGGGCACGCACGCACACATGCCCGCGGTGAGTTTTAAGCCACCGGGTCCGGGACTTGAATTGCGTTTGACTACGTGGGTGTCCAGCGACATAGCCATTACGCCAACTGCTGGTTCCTCTTACTTTATTTTTTTATCATATTTTTTTCTCTAGTGACTTCAAAATATTGGCAATGGTTACTTTCAAAGTTCTTTCTTTTCAGTCAGACACAGGGTTTTTGTAATAGGCAGTTTCTGCGGTCTGCTTTTTGTCCCTAAATATGAGTCACATTTTACTGTTTTTTTCTGACTTTGTTTAAACTGACTTTTGAGGTAATAGAGCAGCTCTGAGTACTGCCCCCTTCCTTTCCTGGTTGATATTGCTGCTTGCTTTTGCTTATTTGCTAGTGATGGGTTGTTTAATAGAAATCTATTTTCCTCACAAGATGAAGACACTGGTGTTCCTCCTCAGAGTACTCAGCCTTGACTCCACAGACATCCAGAGACAATGGTGGTTGTAGCAGGCTTCCCCTGACCGAGTCCTTCTATGCCTTTGCTGTTAAGCACATCACTCACAACTGTTAGGTTTTGCTGTCAACTGACTGATCTATTTTTGTTTGTTTGTCTGTTTTGTTTATTTTTATGTGTTCCATCAGAGAGAGAGAGAGAGGTAGAGAGAGAAAGAGAGAGAAAGGCATCCCCCAAAGGTCTTCACACTATGATCCACCAGAATCTCAGCTACCCCGGATCACGGGTGCGTGCATGCTCCCAGGGTGTACAGGAAGACCTCCCGACAGCAATCTGAGACCATCCCAGGTGGGCCCAGCATCGCGGTGCTGCATTACTGCTGCACCAGTGCTTCTGGCCCTGCATGACTGTTTTTGACAGTAATTTGCAAGATAAATTGCTTCAAGGTCTGATCTACTAAACTCAGATCCTACTTTTCAGGGGTACTATTTAAGGCCAATTTTTGAAGCTGAGTATACCCCTATGAGTATACTTCTTAGCTGTCTCTCTGGTTCTCTCTAATAAACTACTAGCTGATAGTTTAACTAGTTGATCTAGTGCAACTGCCAGCCTCTGCTTATCACCAAAATCTCCATTATCTTTGAAAACACCCTTACTCTTGAATTTCCCTACTTTCTGTTTTACCTAAGTCAATTCCTTTCACAGAGTTTCAGAGCTCTCTCCCAGGCAACTCTTCTGAGCTTCTGCTGCAGAGCTGGGTAGCAATGTCCTGCTTCTGGGAAAGTGTTCCACCTGCTAGGTGAGGAGCACCCTCATCCTGGGTAAAGGTTCTATCCTCTTAACCTTCTCCTGGTTTCTTCTACAGGTAAACTGCAGAAAGAGAAAACAAGTACCCAATATTCTTCATATGGAATAACTAGAGAAAGCCTCTGCCTCTGATCAGGAACTGGGTGGTAGAAGAGAAAACCTTTCCTCCAACCCACTCTCCCTTAGAACTTAGCCTCGCAGTCCGTTGCTGGGGAGGATGACTAATGCTGGCAGTGTGCTAGTTCTAGGGAAACTCTGCAGTCCTTGGCTGGTAGGTAAGTAGGGGGAGAGGGAGCCTTGTTTTTCATCTACCTATTCTGTAGTGGAAACTATGTCATGTTTATCTGGCAAAGGGATGTGGAATTAAAGTAGATCATGGCTTAAATGCTACAGATACTCAATGCTTTTACTAAGATTTAATAGATTTTCTTGAATAAATATTTTTTCACTTGTTAGGTGCCTAAAGGAGCAGTCCCCAAATTTCTCAGTACCAGAGATTGGCTCCATGGAAGACAGTCTCTCCATGGAGTGGGAGGAGGGTGGTGGTGTGGGAGACCCAAGTGCACCACCCTCATGTGCCCATTTCCATCACTACGACATTGCAGTCTACAGGGAAACCATCACACAGCAATAGGGTTTGCCCTGCCATGACAATCCAATACCACGGCTGATCCAAAAGGAGGTGAAGCCCAGGCGTCAAGGTGAGCAATGGGGAGTGGCTGCAAACACTGATGAAGTCTTATTTGCCTGCTGCCTACACCAAATGGCCCAGTGGACTGGCACCATCTACAGACCAGCCCTGGACAGACCACAGACCAGCACCAGCCCACGACCTGGGGTTTGAGGACCTCTGGTCTAAAGAGCTCCTCACACTGCCATTCCAAATTATATCCCCCCAAAAACACTATAAAATTGTCATTTTTACTAAGTCAAAATTATTATTTTTTTCTATAATTTAACAAGTTAACAATATTATAAAAATAAAATCTAAGTACCAGACTCTGGAGCTGGAAACCACAAGCTGACCATGGCTCAAGTCCCTGTCTGGTGGGCCTAGAACATTCCAGGTGCATGAACGTTGCCCAAGAGCTTCATGTGCTAGAGGACTGGGGCAGGAATTGAGGTGTGAACCAACCCTGGAGAGGGTGCTTCTCTCTTTTCATATGGCTAATACTACTTTCTTCTACAGCAGTGACACAAAGAAACTATAAAAATATGTTGCACTAGCAAACCAACTTATTATTAGAAATATGGCACAATTATACCTTCCCTGGAACAGTATAATGTGTGTTTTTATATAAATGTATATAAAAATAAACTTGTTAATTTATATTTTCAAACAAAACTTGTTAAACACCAGGCACCAAGAGGTGTTTTAACATTTCCTCTGCCCACACAAGAAGCAGCTCCATACTATATCTGATTTATACAATTATTCATACGATGGCTTTTGCCACATTTAGAATGGCTAATTTATATATGGTGTTTGAGAAAACAATCAACCAACAGTTTGTTGCAATAAAACGTGAAGCTGTTTCCCGACATAGACCTTTAGAATTACAAAACTTCTTGCTGTTAACAGTTTAATGTACAACTATCTCTGGTTATTTAAAACCTGAATGTCTGATTTCCTCACCCTGCGATGTTGCCTTTTATTGATACACCAAATCTAATGTGCACATTTTCATTTTCTTTTATGGAGCTTACTTGTTGACTCAATTAGGAATATAAAAATCTGCAGAGAAGTCCTATAAAGTTCCTGGATGAAGAGCTTGACAAATAGCAGTTGATTTGTCTCATGAAGAAGTCTATCAGTGTGAAGACATAAAACTTAAGTGTCAAAGTTTCCTTGTAAATAGAATAAATAGAGGCTACTTTAGTCCTTAGAATCTGTTTTAGTGATTTTTAAGGGCAGACTTGCATTATACACTGATAGTCTTAGTAATTATTTCAACATTTTTACCTTTTGTAGTTAATCATAGTAAAAATATACCAGGCTATTAAATTACACAATGTTGCTTCTATTTTTCCCTGTTTTGTCCTTCATTGCTCATTGAAATTGCTATATTACATTTTTTCTTTTTTTAAAGAACTATTTACTTAATTTTATTTATTCATGTATTTATTTTAATTTGACCAGAGAGAGACACACAGAGAGAGAAAGAGAGGGAAAGTGAGAAAGCAAGCCACCAGGTTTGGAACTCGAACTGTGGTCAGCCACATGGGAGTGTCCAGCACACTAACCACCATGCTGCCTGCTGGTCCTGCTATATTACATTTTTAAAAACTATAACTGATTATTTTTATAACAGAATAGTTGAAGTAAGAAAACAAAGTCGCCATTCTCTAGATTCATAGCACTTCCAGACAAATGTTCTACCTCATGTCAAAGTTACTGATTTGTGAATTTCCAAGGGGAATTGGAAAGTTCATAGAAAAACTAAATAAAAGTACAAGCTTATTTTCCCATAAAACATTTTGAAACTCATGTGTAATATTTTTTATAATATATGTTTTACATAAACCTTTTGGAAACTTCTTATTCCCTTCTCTGCATTGTCTGCAGCTACTCTGGGCATGTCCTACGTTAGTTGAAGACTTTGGTACCTACTTCCCACTCCAGAATTACACACCATCTTTTCATTATTTAGGTTGCCTCTAGAATCCACCTGAAAAATCCCAACCAATAGCTTAATTTCTCATCTCTATGATTTTCACAATTGTAATAATCACCCGCATATAATAAACTCCCCTGGAAAGTCAAATCCTAGAAGCTTTTCTAAACAGATCTGGTCAAGCTCAGAACTTTACAGTATAAAGTTACTATTTTCACCTCTTTTTCTATCCCTTTTTTCCCATTATTTTCTCCATTGTATCTCATCAGACTTCAGAGACCATCTGACTGCCCTTCTGGATCTTTCTCATGTCTCCTGATCTTTCTTCCGTGTGGCATTTCTGAACAGCATATCAAGTGTATAAACAACTTCTTCAGTGCCCTTGACTCCTCTGGACCTGTTCTTGTACCACGTTAATGCACACAAGAGGAGTCCTGGATTAATGCTGCGATCCAAATTCTCTTCTAATACACTTGAGAATAAAAGCTGTTGAAGACAAATAATATGAGGGAACTTCAAAGAGTTTGTAGAACAATGGAATTAAAGTGAGAGTTTATTCTGCTGCAAAAGACTGTTGAAATTTTTGCATAATTTTTCATCATTTGCGCTTTCTTCAACTCTTTGAGGACCCCTTGTACAAAAGTGAAAATATTGGGATCTGTCGAAGTTCATCTGGACCCCAGTAAATCTGGTAAACACTAGATTTGATCATGGCTAACTCCATTTCTGATTCCTCTCACTGGTTATTCTTTCTTTTTTCTCCCGCTATAGGGCGCATGCGCTCGCCAGTTCACCAGACAGACAGAGAGAGACATAGAGACAGAAAGCAAGAAATCACCCCCCAGGGGGGATGGTCATGCCACAATCCCTTCTCCTCCATTCTCCTCTCGGGATCTTGGGCATGCATGCACACGCACCCGGTGTGAGTTTTAAGCCACTGGGTCCAGGACGCGAACCATGGTCGACTACGTGGGAGTCCAGCGACATAGTCATTACACTAACTGCTGGTTCCCAAGTGATTATTATAACTTTCAAGACTTTCCTATGTCCCCATCCTCAATTTCCATCAACCTTATTGTTATTGGTTGATCTTAGTCTTATTGAGAAAGAACAAACAACAATAAAAACATCCTGCGATTCTCAGTTTAAATCTCATTTCTCTTACGTGTACCTAAAAAGGTAGCTATTTCATATTCTTTGTCCTTTCCTTCCAGTTTTAAACATCAGTTTTTCTTCTTTCTGTTTGAGGCAAACTTCTTGGTTTCCTTACCTTAATTTTATTTCACTCCCTTTAGAAAATGTGTTGACTTAAGAATCTCCTCTTTGCTCCATTTTATCATTATTTTTAAAAATCTCTATAGACAATCTCCCCTCCGTGCATAGATATTTCTAAATATTCTCTTGCTAAATAAGGAAACAACAAGAAGGCCCTCCTGCCGTGGTTTCTCCTGCCGAAGTCTGTGGGGGATGTTTTTCCTCTTCTCTCTGTCTAGGGAAGTGTGTGGAAGACACAGTCTTCAGGTAATCTCTGTGTCTATCTTTCTTACATCTCTCCAAATCCTGCGATTCTCGCTCTTCCATGATCACGCAGGGATTCCAGCTTGGTGCATCCAATCTCTGACAGCACAGTCCTGAAAATTACTTGAGAAACAGCAGTAGCTTCTTGCTTTCTTACAGCTCTGTGGCAACGTTTCAGGTACAACGTCTTTTTGTTTTGCATATTATTACAGAAGACCTTGGCTGCAACTTGCACTTTCAAGGTATCTAACAGTGTGTAAAAGTTCAATGATTAACTTAGATATTTTCCTGCTCCCTGCTCCCCAAGCCTAGAGTATTTTCCACCTCCCAGTAAATAAATCCTGGCTGCTAGAGACTATTGCTATGTCTCTCTTTAATTTCCTTCATTTCTGTTACAGAGTGTTGTTCTAATCATTGTCTAACTTCTCTGTTCTTTTTGTAAATAATTTTTTCATTTATCCTTATGTATTTATTCATTTATTTTAATTTGAAGAGAGAGGAACAGAGAGAGAGAGAGAGGGAGAGGGAGACAGAGAGAGAGAGAGAGAGGGAAAGTGAGAAGTGAGAAAGAAAGCCCCCGGGTCCGGGACTTGCACCGCGATCAGCCATGTGGGAGTCCAGAACACTTACCACCATACCACCTGCCAGCTCCACTCCCTCTGTTCTTCTTAATGGGCTTCTCTTTCTCATTTTGCCCCTATGTGTTTGTATTAGAAATAATCGCCACAATCCACTTACTAGCCACATTCTTATGATCTGAATAGCAAATAAATGCTTTAAACCTAAGTTCACTTTTGGCTGTACATCCACATCTTCATGTGTTTTGTTTTTGTTTGTGTCTTTTAACTTGTGTAGAGAAAATAGTGTCAGGATGGTTACTCCGGCTTTTTCACTTTCTGTTTCACTATGTTTGAAAGCAAGAGGACGAACAGCTCATGTTATTGGTTGTAGTGCACTGGATGCTTGTCATATAATTATGACTTAGCTGTTTTATGCCATTGCAGGTATCATGCATGTGTGTGTGTGATTTTCACAATGAGCCACTATTGTCTATGGCCCCTTTAAGAGAAAGGGGGCTCCTGGTCAGCTGGTTGGCCGGCCCTGCTCAGCTTGTCCTTGGTTCAGCTAGCTCAGTCCTGGTGGCCTTGGCCAGACTCAGCTCAGCAAGTGAGCTTCGAGCTCTAGCTCCGAGAGGGGGAGGCATTTGAAAGCGCTACTAAGAGCTCTGTGAGTTCCCCCAAACTCAGCCAACAAACAGCATGACATCAGTGACTCACGTCTTTTTCCAACTCCCTGTGTCTCAGATCTACTCTTTCTGAAGAGAAAAAAAACCTCGGAAAACAATTTGTTTTACAAAAATTAAAATGTGGAAAATATCTCACTCTTTCTTTATTCCCAACTTCATTCATGCATATTCTTAGTTGGTTTTTCACTGATAATAATACTCCTTTGTCATTTTCATTCTTACCTTTCTTACTTCATATCTACATTCAGTCAACAATCCCTTATTGACACATACCCCCTTTCTTCACTATACTGCTATTTCTTTCACTGGGTCTTTATCGTATCTCTTAGTCCACAGAAACCTTTATAACTGGCCTTTCTGCTTGTCTCCCTTAAATTCATTTTCACATGCTGCAGTTAGAATGCTGTCTTTAACACAGCTGAGCCATGCCACTTCTCGTAAGGCTCAAACCCTTCAGCAGCTCCCTATCAGCATAAGACGATGCCCACATTTCTTAGGATGCTATTTAATTTTATCATCAACCTGGCTACAACCACTATACCCAGACTTATCTTAGGGAATTGTCCCTCCGTCTTCTGAGTCTGGGACTTGTGTGCTTTTTCTCTGCTTTGCTATCGGTATCTAAATATATCTGAATACTTCTATTGGTAAGTACCAAATTTTATTTATATACCTATGAAAACTGTGTAAGTATATATACATATAATTCTGGTGTGTGTGTGTATATATATATATGTATATATGTATATGTATATATATTTATATGTGTGTGTGTATCTCTATATATGCATATAAAACTACTTAGAACTACTTCCAATGATACCTCATTTATCTCTAACATTAAAGCTCATGACTATGGCCAATTTCAGGGTCTAGTGGTTAAGGAAGCCATATTCCATATGCACCCATGGTTTAATTTTTAGACCTACCAGCTAGATAAACATCCCAGATGCCTGTACATATGTACCCAAATCCTAACAAAACAGAGAAATGGAGGAGAAGTTACTGCAGGTGATCACGCCCATTGGAGATGCTTTATCCCCTTTCCCCTGATCCTCTGTCCCTGGTTAGCATTTGTACTCTCTGGTAATTAAAAATTAATACATATAATTAAATAAAATAGTTTAAAAATTATGGCTGTCACACATATATCTATGCAAAATGATAGATTGCTTAATAAATGGCAAAGGGCATATTTTGTTGAAGTTTTGAACAACTCTGCTATGATCACAGAAATATTATTGACTTAAAGCCTAAGCTTGTGCATCTTTCTTCACTTAAATGTATACCAACAAAGACACAATTTGCCCACTTACATTTATTTTTGCACAAGCATTTATATGCTCAGATTTGACCCATATAAACCTTACAGTCAGTGTTGCATGCCTTTAGCGTAGTGTAAAAATATGGTACTCCCTGAGGACTATCAAAATAAATTTCCAAGAACTAGATTCATGTGAAAAATATTTGTGCCGATGGCTTCTTGCTGCCTTAAATTAGTAAATCTTACACGCTTGTGTGGTTTTCCTATCCTAGAAGGGATATACTATATCATCCTGGAAATATTTTTAACTTTTTAAGATATTTTCACTCTAAGTATTTGACTCCAATAGTTCTTGTTTTGGCTCCCTAATACTCTGATTCTGGCCTTTTAAAGTAATACTCACCGACTCATTTCTGAAATATTTTAAGATGGACGGTAAAAGCCAATGCATCTAAGGGAAGTCAGATTGTTTCCCCCAGAGCTTCCCAAGTAAAGGCAGAAATGAGTCCAATAGCTGAAATGATAGTTACTAATAAATGGTTCGTTTCTAAAAAAAAATTTATGGAAGAGAAGGTAAAAATATCAGCATTTTCTAGGATAGAAGATACCGGATGTGGTCTGGGGATATGACAACAGCCTTCTTGTGAGTCTGGGGAAGGAGAAAATCAATCCATTTGGCTCCAGGGGGAAAGACCCCATGACCTCTTTGTCCTGAAGAGTCCTTCCAGCGTGATGTAATAGCAGTCCCGAGTTTCTCAGGGAATTTATCGCCTTGGGAAAGCTCAGTGATTCCTTCCTTAGTGTATTGATGTTCTAGTGACAAAGGAGGATAGCCCACAGGTTGAAGACATCTAAGAAAAGGAAAATTCAACCTACACATCCCCATTGCAGTGTAAAAGCATCTCTATAGAAATGCTAGGAATGGTGAAATTCCCGACAATGGGGAGGCCTCTCAAATGGGAAATCATTAAAATAAGTGATGATAATAAATTAAGAATAAGTAAGGCAGGGGCCGGAAGCTACCGTGGAGGTTAAGACGACTGACTCCCACATGGCTGACTGTGGGACCCATACCTTGAAAATCACACTGGACACTTGCGAGTGCCCAAATCCCAACAGGAGAATGGTGGAGAGGGGATGCCGTGGGGCTTTTCTCTCTTTCCCCCCCGCAGTCCCCCCACCCCTCTGGTGAGTGCACATGCCCTATAGAAAAGACAATTGATCAAACAAATCAGCAACAACAAAAAGAATAATTCAGCTATATGATGAGCAGCGTTCTGTAGGGAATAATTGTTGTTAGTATTAACTGTGTGTTTTCTGTGATAAGCATAAAAACTGTGAGCTTTGGGACATTTTTTGTTTAATCCTAAAACAAATATAAGATTTGTGTCCTTTTTTTCAGTATTTACTAATTTTTTAGACTAATAGGTGACTAAACTAAGATTGACCCTATTAGGTTGTTGGGGAAGTCATGACATATTTTTCTGTTTCTTTTTTTTTTTAATGCAAAAATACATCACGACTTTCCCAATCCATAACTAGTTTTACTTACTGTACTGTATACTATTTTTTTAGTGGATTGAAAAGCATGATAAATCATGAAAGAGATGACAAAAAGTATTTTTATTTTCCAGGGCTACCATAATCAAAAACCACAGCTTGGTGGCTTTAAAGAAACAAGAATAAGGATTCTCTCACAGCTCTGGAGGCTGGATGAACAAATCCGAGCTGTTATGACACCTGGCTGAACTGGAGCTCTGAGGAAGGTTCTGTTCCATGCCTTCTCCCCAGTGAAGGCCGGGGGCCTAGGTCTGGCTGTCTGCCTTCTGGGTCCCGGTTCCAGCCCTTTTTCCTGTAAGAATACTTGTCTTTGTATTTAGGACCCATCTTTCATCCAGGAAAATTCCACCTTGACAGTCCTATCTACATCTTCAAGAAATGTTTTTCCAGATAAGGTCACATTCTGACATGTTGCAGGTCAGGACGTGCTCGCACCTTTTAAAGGACAAGTTTCAGCCTGTTTTAAGGGGTATCAAGGTGTGTGGAAATGTCAGGGCTATATCGTCTACGTAGAGCCATGAGGTAGACATAGCAAGCGAAGGACCACTCTGTTAATCTTTAATTCTATGGCTTAGCTGTCACCAGGAATATACATATATTTAAGTTTGTTATAGGGAAGTGCAGAGACAGTTAGAAAGAGAAAGAAAGTGAGAAAGCACTCCTCAGAAGAGATGGCCATGCCACAATCTCTTCTTCTCTGTTTTCCCCTCGGGGTTTTGGGTATACACATGTGTGCCCAGTGTGTTTTTCAAGCCTCCAGGTCTGGGAGTCAGTTGTGTGGGATACAGCCGCCCCACCACTGTCACTGCTGTCCTACCCGTTATATTTAGCCGGGCAAGAACTTCACATTCTTTTCAATCTGGTATGAAAAAGAACACTTTACAAAGGTCAGATTGAGGCAAAGAGGAAGAGCTAATAAAATAAATGTGAATCAGTAGTCATAATTACTAACGCAATATTTTTATAGGATAGGAAAGAACAGTTTTTTTGTCAGTAAGATTTTGCTGATCAGGAAGCATGAGAAGAGGTTTCATTTGTTTAGGTTCTTTTTAAATTTGTCCTCTTGTAACTATACTAACAAAATCCAATTTTTTATTCCTCTGTATGTATGTGTCTGAGTGTGCATTCACGGGCTGCTACTCACTGTCATTTTATTTTATTACTTTTTTTTTTTTAGAGAGAGATTTTTGCTGTAGGGCGCATGCACTTGTCAGAGAGACAGATAGAGATAGAGTGAGAGAAAGTGAGAAATCACCCTCCAGAGGAGATAGCCAGGCCACCATCCCTTCTCCATTCTCCTTTCAGGATCTTGGGCATGCATGCACAAGTGCCCGGTGTGAGTTCTAAGCCACCTGGTCTGGGACTCAAACTGTGGTCGACCACATGGGAGTCCAGCAACATAACCATTACACCATCTGCTGGTCCTACTCACTGTTGTTTTAAACACCTCTTCAAAGAGTTTACCTTGCTTAAACATTTCTTTGACTTACTGAATAGTGTATGAGAAATACGTACATTTTAATGACTTGAAACTCGTAAAGCAGATTTTTATATCCCAAGTGAGGCTGAAAGGGCAGTGATTTCATACTCTGCCACGATTTGAAACAACTCGCTAAATAACACGAGAGTGTGTGGGATACGAAGGAAAGAAACCAGATCAACTTTTATATTTTACTCTACTGACAGCATAGCACATGTTAAAAGTGACTCCTACTGAACTGAAAAAAACAAGGGGTTGCACTTTAAAAATTGGAATAACATTTTTGGTTCAGTAAGAACAAGAATATATTTATTAAAATTAGTATACATTTATAATATGTAAAATCAAAAGTTTTCATTTCCATAAACTTCATTTCCACTGCTATTAGATGCTAAAGAAAGAGAAAGAAAAATAGACCACCTGGTAAACTAGATGCGTGGTAGCACAAAGACAAAGCAGTTACACATTTAATTCATTCAGTAAATAATTAAAACCAGCACTGGTTAAACGTATTATAAGTAGAAGCCATCACATGAATGTATGTTGATATTTTACAGATGATTAAAGCTAAGTTGCTACATATTAAAAATTTATCGTAATTTTTGGCCCAGCAGATGTCATAATGGTCAGATCTCTGACCTCCCACATCGTCCACCGTGGTGCAAATCCTGACCAAGCGGCTTAAACACATACCGGACGTGTTTGAACGCATGCCCAAGATCCGGGGAGGAAAAGGATTGTGGCATGGTCATCCTCCCTGGGGGGGTGATTTCAAACTTTGTGTCTCTCTGTCCCTCGTCTTTCCAGTGAGTGCACACACCCTATATCCAAAACCTCTCTTTAAAAAAATTTTATTTTTGTATATAATTGTATATATTTACGGAGTATACAGTGATGTTATGTATCATATTGTGGAAAGATGAAGTCAAAGTAATTGACATATCCATCAACCCATGCATACTTACAGTTTTTTATAAGGAGAATATTTAAATTATACTTTTTATGCAATTTTGCAATAAACAATGTATTATTCACTGCAGTCACCATTCATCTCAAATCTATTCTTGTTCAACCTAGGTTTTGACCAAAATCTCCTCTGTTTCTGTCCACTGCCAACTACTCATTCTTTTTTTTTTTTTTTGGAGAGGTTTTCACTATAGGGCGCGTGCACTCACCAGACAGACAGAGAGAGACAGAGAGATAGAAAGCGATAAATCACCCCCCCCAGAGGGGATGGCCACGCCACAATCCCTTCTCCTCCATTCTTCTCTTGGGATCTTGGGCACACATGCACACGCGCCCGGCGTGAGTTTAAGCCACCGGGTCTGGGACGCGAACTGCGGTCAACTACGTGGGAGTCCAGCAACATAGCCATTACGCTAACTGCTGGTCCCTAACTACTCATTCTTTGATAGTTGCCATTCTGCTTTCTTCTACGAGTCTGACTTTTTTAGGTTTCACAAGTGAGTTCATGGAGTGTTTTTCTTTCTGTGTTTGGCTTATTTCACTTAGTTTAATGTCCTTCAGTTTCTTCCCTCTTTCTAAAATTCTAAAAAGGAATTTCCTTCTTTTTTAAGGCTGGAGGGTACAGACACAAACACACACACACACACACACATACTCACACATACACATATATAATGTTTTCTAGGTTTTTCATTTAATTTACAATAATTACATGTAAAAACAAATAATGCCTTTATGGAGCAGTCACCACTAAGTATTATGTTCACTGTGAATTTTAATAAATGGTCTTTATTGTGTTTAAGAATATTCCTTCTATACAAAATTTATTGTTCAAATCTGTCTTCTGCATCTATTCAGATGATCATAATTTTGTCTTCCATTCTGTTAGGTTAGCAAATCACATTTACTTATTTGCAAAGGTTGAACCAACCTTGCATTGAGATAAATCCATTTGATCATGATGAGTAAGTTTTTTGATGTACTGTCAAATGCCATTTGCATATATTTTGTTAAGGATTTTTACTGCTATGTTTATCAGTGATATTAACCAGTGATTTTTTTTTTTCTTGTAGTTCCTTTGGCTTTGACATTAGGGTAATTCCAGCATTTTAAAATGAATTTAGAAGTATTCTCTCTTCTTCTCATTGGAAGAGTTTATGAGACACTGTACTACTTCTTTCGTCTTTACATGTTTGTAGAATTCAACTGTGCGGCCATCCAACCTTAGGCCTTTCTTGGTGGGGTGACTTTTAATTCCTGATGTAATAATCTTATTACTCATTGAACTGTTCAGATTTACAATTTCCCTTGATTCAGTCTTGGCATGCTTTGTGTCCTTGGTGGGCTGACTTTTAATTCCTGATGTAATCTTATTACTCATTGAACTGTTCAGATTTACAATTTCCCTTGATTCAGTCTTGGCATGCTTTGTGTCTTAGGAATTAATACATTTCTAGATTTTCCAGTTTGTCGCTGTCATTGGTCATCACAATCTTTCACGCCTCCTTGTATCTCCATGCTAGCGGGGATCTCTCAGATTTTCTTATTTTATTCATACAGTCCTCTCTTTTCAGCCAAGCTAAGGGTTTATCGGTCTTAGTTAACTTTTCAAAGACATCAGTTCTCAGTTTCATGATTTTTTAATTGTTTCTCTCCTTTCTATTTTATTTATTCCTGCTCTGATATTGTTATTTCTATACTGCTAATTTAGGGCCTTGTTTATTATATGCTTTTTAGTTCCTTGAGGAGGAACAGAAGTGTATTTGTTGTGATATAGGTAGTGATTTGTCCCCCAAGGTTTCACGTTTTGGCATTGGTATTGAGAGGTAGTAATCCAGTGGATGGTGATGGGATTGGGATGACCGCGTCATGGAGGCTCTACTCTAAGCAATCGATTAATGATGCCTTGTGAGTGAGTCCTCATGAGTTCCAGCTCTCCTGTGAAGTGGTTAGTGGGTGCAATAAAAAAGAGAGCTTCTCTCAGCTTGCTCTCTCAACATACCTGCCGTACTCTAATTCCAGAGGTCATATTGTAAAGTAGCTTGATGCTAAGACTACACCTTCAGATTTTTCAGCTACCAAAATCGTGGGTCAATAAACCTGCGTTTCTTTATAAATCACTCAGTCTCAGGTATTTCTGTTAGTAAGTCAATACTATTCTGGCAGGATTTGGTGTGGTTGGTAGAATTGTATTCCTATAGATATCTGAGAAAAGGGGAAACAGCTTTGGAATTGGATAGTGGACAAGGAGAAGACTAGGAAAAACTAGATCCTGGTGGAGGCTTGGAAGTAGAACAGTTTAGAAATGAACTGGAACTCGTTAGAGATGAGCTAAGCAGCTGTGATCACAATGATGACAGAGATACGGATAGTAAATGCCATTCTGAGAAGGTTAAAGAGGAAAACAGGGTCAAGATGATTTAAAGATAGAACTGATCATCTAAAAGGGAACAGAGTGTAAACATTTGGAAAATTGGCATCTGGTATTCTGGCTATGTGCCAAAAATTAAAAATGCATTTTTTGGTAAAGCAAAATATGGTGGGAAGAGTGCAAGCCAAAGAGGTTACTACCACTGCTAGAAGAGATCCAGTGGAAACGATTACTTAGGACAATGAGAAAAAAGCCTGGAAGATGCTGTTCTCCGTACAGACTCGGGCCTTGAGCACACTACAGTTTCCTGAGAAGGGCCTTCTCTTGGCGTGCTGGCCTGCACAGCCAGGAGATCTCTGTACCCTGATTGCTCCAGGGTGACTCACACAGCACCTCGTGCGGCTGTCAGTCTAGACGACACGGGACGTAGGTCTCAGCAATGGCAACAGCAGCGTCTTTGTCCTTGAAGGGCTGCATGTGCTAATTTTTTTTTTAACTGAGTTAAGTTTAATTGAGCAAATCTTAACATGGTTTGAATCAGGCAGTTTGTTGAACCAACTTCCAAGCAACTCTGGATAGCCTCCTTCCAGCAACTCTGGTCGATTCGGTATTTTAAGTTCTAGAACAGGAAAATGAGGTCCGAGAGTGAGAGTGAAGGAATGAGGTGGAAAATGATTGGGTTGGTCACTGTCACTGTCACTGTTGATGACAGGCCGCTGCAACCCCGTAAAAGGCGGGCTTTCTGGACTGACGGAAGTGTGGATAGTGTGACTGACTGTATCTTAGCGACCAGCTGATTATAGTACAATTCTGGCCTTTCTGTAGTAATCCAAGAACAGGAGTACAATGGCCATTTTAGGCTAACACAGCTTAGTTGGGCCATTTAGCCTCTTAGAGATTCCGTCAATTTGAGAGATTGACTAAAACTTAGGGGGTTGCTGCCGCTCTCTGTCACCATCATAAATGATATTTTCTTGCTCTCGGCATAGAAATCACAAATTTTCTCTGGTCTCTGACATGAAATTCACAAGTCACGACATCACACAGGTTGAACGTGATGTCACACGAGTCAGAGTTCTTCCTTCGTGCTTTTACTGAACTGGCTGAAATAAGACTACTCGGCTGCGTACAGAGCATCTAAGATCTGAGAGAACAGGGACCAGCAGTTAGCGTAATGGCTATGTCACTGGACTCCCATGTAGCCGACCATGGTTCGAGTCCTGGACCTGGTGGCTTAAACTCATGCCTGGCATGTGTGTGTGCATGCCCAATATCCTGAAAGGAGAATGGAGGAGAAGGGATTGCAACATGGCCATCCCCCCTGGGGGATCATTTCTCACTTTCTGTCTCTCTGTCTTTCTGGCAAGCGCATGTACCCTATAGCAAAAACCTCTCCAAAAAAAAAAAAAAGGTCTGAGAGAACAGAGTGGTCCAGGAGGACTAATGTGATAACTAATGTGTACTCCTTGACAGAAGTTCCTATGGAATAAACCAAACTGAATTAAACAGGGTAAGGCTCAGGCAACACAGGCAATCAACAGTATGCGAGTCTAGCTGTCCATTATGTTTGTCTGGAACGTGGTGATGACTAAGGACCACAGTTCTCTGTAAAATGGCCTGATTTAAAGAGCTGTTCACCTTTGTCCTAAGTCTAGTGGCATAAATCATAATAACACAGAGGCCTACAGGAGGAAACACAAGGGTTACAAGACCTTGAATAACCAAGCCTGCCATCCACCATATAGGATACCTGCAAACTAACTAGAAGTTGCACCTGTAAACACATGAGCTTTCCTTTCTCGAGAGACTTCTCCAGGATATCTGGTGGCCAAATCTAAGGAAGCAGAGGTATCGGCCATTTTTTTATTTTTATTTTTTAGAGAGATTTTTGCTGTAGGGTATGTGTGCTTGCCAGAGAGACAGAGACAAATAGAGAGAAATCACCCCGTGGGGGATGGCCCACCATAATCTCTTCTCCATTCTCCTCTCAGGATCTTGGACAGGCACACCAACGCACCCGGCATGAGTTTGAAGCTGCTGGGTCCATGACTTGAACCCTGGTCAAACATAAGGGAGTCCAGGGACATAACCATTGCACCATCTGCTGGTCCCAAGCCACCTTTTTAATTAAACTTTCTGTGGTATCAAAGTCAGGAGAGACATGGGTACAACATTCAGGGTTTTTTGGTAGTAAACGTAATCCCCTAACGTGTTAATTTTGCAGTATGTGGATGCAAAAGTTTGTAGGGAGCTGCAGCATCTGAGGGAGCTAAAAAACAGCGACCTTTAAAGACAAGCAGAGCACAGACTCTCCCTCAGGCCAATTTCGTACAGCTGACGGGGTTAAAGGAAACCATGTTTCAGCCGGAGAAGGCCAGGTGGGCTTATTTAGACCAAGGGCTCCAAGATGCTCCCCAGCTGCGGTTGGTAACAGAGGACACCTGGCTTTACCTTCCGCTCTCCCTCCCCAATTGCCCTATAAAGAATAAACCTGGGAACGCTCAGAGTTGGGGCGTTCTCCATCAGAGATGTCCGGTCCGCCCCAGCCCTGCTTTTTTCTACTTGTGTGTCTCTGTCTGTGTGATTGCTCTTTCCAAAACCCACTCTCGCTCCCACTCTGGGAGTGGGAGTCTCCTTCCCCCCTTTTTGCCTAGCAGGTTTGGCAGAAGCTGTGAGGTTACAGCCTCTTAGAATTTAGAAAATGTGTCTAAAAGACTGGGAGTAGAACCACAGCCAGGACCTTCCATAGAACGATGGCTGCTGGGAATATGGAGTAGGTCTTCTGTGGAGAATTCTCATTACTGTAAAGCCTAGTGTTGCTGAGGGTTGGGGCCACTTTTGAGACCCCCGAACTAGGGAGCTGTTAAGATGCAGGACCAGCCTGAAAGAACTACAAACAGCGGACTCTGAGAGAACATCGCTGTGCACTGAGCCCAACAGGACCAAAGGGACAAGGCTGCCTAATGAGTTGGGGGCCCAGCCTTAGGGATGCATCCAGGAGATGGCATGCAGAGCTTAGGATAAAGTATCTTCCTTCTTCAGTTTCTGACTTGTTTGGGGCCTCTTATTTCCTTTCTTCTATTGAGATGTAAATTTCCACCCTGCACCTGCTCTGTAATTTGGGAGTCTTTAATTTGTTTTGAGTTCACAGGCTGGAAGGAGTTTGCCTTGAATCTCAAAAGAGGTGCTGGACTTTGAACTTTTGAGTTGGTGCAGGAAAAAAGTAAGACTTTGAGAACTATTGGAATGGTATTTTATATCTGAAAAAGGCATAAGTGTCAGGGATCAGGGATGGTGTGTTATGATTTGTATAACAGTGTATCCCCCAAGTTTTTATGTATTAAAATGTGGTGTTGGGAGGTGGCTTGCAGTGATTGGATCATAGTGACTGTCATGGAAGTACCACTCTCATGAATGAGTAGATGAATGTTTTGTGAGGCCCAGTGAGTTGGAGCTCTTGTGAAAAGGGGTTAGTTCTCACAACAGGTGGCTGTTATAAGAGAACTGACCTCCCCTTCTGCTGTGTGTGTGCCCACCATCCTCTGTGTTCTAGCCTCATGCCAGGCCTGCGTCTCCGACTCTCCAATTGCCAGAGTTGTAAGTCAATAAAATGATATTTCTCTGTAAATCACCCAGTCCCAAGTACTTCTTTAAGCAGTGTCATAATAGACTAAGACATTTCCCATATAGATTTCCCTTGAAAAATGTCACTGACTGGCTCCAATATTTTGCATTTTTGAGGACACTATTTACATTTTAGGAAAAAAATGTGTTCTTAGCAAGTCATGTAACTTTATTTATTTTTAATAGATTTTCCCCTCTTAATTTTTATATTGGAGACATAAAAAAATACTACAACCATGGCAGTATTAGTGCTTTGAATTTAGCGATGTACTGATTTTTACCCTGGTTTTACATTTTCACATGTCTTCATGTTCCTAATCAGCATCTGTATCCTTCAAGTTAGAGAATTTATTTCAGCCTGGCATATATAAGGCAGGTCTAGTGATAAACTGTGTTTGATTGTCTTAGAACATCTTGATCACGCCTTAATTTTTGAAAGATAGGATTGCTGAGTGGAATACTAGTTCTTAGGAATTATTTTTCTTTCAGGATTTTTAATATATCATTCTACTCTATTCTGGCTTAGCTAGAAAGCTGACTGATAATCTTATGAATATTCCTTTGTATGTAACAACTTGCTTCTTTCAAAACTCTATCTTTGTTTAACTTTTAACCATTTGGCTATGTGTATCTCAATGTATGTCTCTTTGGTTTCATTTGATTGCATGATCTTTGTTTTTCCTGGATTTGTATTTGTATTTCTTTTCCCAGTTTGGGAAAAATTTTTTGAGTTTGCTTTTGGTCCCTTTCTCTTTCTTTTTCTGGTTGGTATCCTCTGAGTCTCTTAAAATAGTCATATTTTTGGACCAGCAGATGGCATAGTGATTATGTTACCAGAATCCCATATGGCTGACCACATTTCAAGTCCCAGACCCAGTGGCTTGAAACTCTATCCAGGCACATGTTCATGTAAGCCCAAGGTCCTAGGAGGAGAATGGAGAAGAGATTGCACGCCCAGGGGGAGCGAATTCTCGCTTTCTGTTGCTCTGTCTCTCCAGCGAGCGCACACACATATAGCAAAAATCTCTCAAAAAATAAATCGTATTTTTCTCTTTCTCCTTAGATTGTATTATTTGTAACCTGTTTTTGCATTCACTAGTCATCTCTTCAGCTTAATCTAGTCCGATGTTTAACCCTTATATCAATTTTTTCATTTGTAATACTCTTTAGGTCTATGATTTCTGCTTGTTACTTTCTATACTTTGTTGGCATTCTCAATTTGTTCTTTCATTGATCTCCCATCTATGCTAAGCACCTTTATGACCTTTATTTTGAATTCTCTGTTGTGTAAATTTCATATCTCCACTTTGCTTGGGTCAGTTTCTATAGACTTACCTGTTTTGAAATGTGTTATTCAATTTCTTCAATTTATTTTGTTCTCTCGGTTGGCTTCTTCACATCAGATAAGACAACCTTAGTCTTGTCAGACTTAACTCATATAGGAGAAGAATCTCAGTAGAGAAGTCGATTTGAAAATTAAACATGAATAAGCCGTTAAAGAAAAGAACAAGAGGTCAGTGTTCACCAATTGTTTTAAATACATAAATAAATACCAGGGACACCAGAAGAAAGATTCAAAAACCTGAATTAAAGAAAAAAGATACTATTTTTCTTCAGTTGAAAATACTAAAGATCAAGAATATTTTCTAAGATACCAACATAGAAAGCATTACATATTACATATAAAGCATTACATATTACATATATATGTACATATATATTTATATTCTCTACTGACAGCTCCTGAAATCATTGAATCGAGCCTTTTCAAATTACTGATAGAGAAGTTGAATTCTAGAGGGATTAAATGTGTCTTATTGCAATAGTAAACTATAAATTTGTTTAGAACCCAAATCAGGTATCCTTATTTACTAATTTTTCTGTGTCTCTGTAACCAAAGATCTCTAAATTTGTTATTCTAAATAAGGTTTCAGTCCCTTGTGGTAGATATAGTTCAAAATAAATATTTAATTTAATAATAGTGTTTCTTTGAAAAATAGTGTTTTTTTATATTGTTTTTGATAATATAAAATACAGAAAACAAAGATGAACTCTTTCGTGGGCTCAAAGTAATATAGTGAGTCTAAAAGAGATGCATGCTGTTTGCACCTGAGCTTATTACATAAACATTTTAGAATGCTTTTATGTTCATCAGAAGTGAAAAAATCACTAGTCTGAAAAATGCAACTGAAGCATTTCTGAGAAACTAGAATTTTTTTTCAGAAAGAACCAAATTGGGTTAGAGCTTCCAGAAAGTCATGGAATGAGGACCTAGGCCAACACAGTGAATAAAAAATACATGGATTTACCTAATTCTGCCTTATGCAATTAAAGTGGAAGAAAAAAGAATCAATTTCATCAACCCACATAGCAGAGAGTATGACGCAGCAACCTCAGAGTTGAAGTGCAGGACAAATGTTAATTGACTTGTCAAGAGAAATCTGAAACCTACTCTGAAATGCTAAGGAAGTTCTAAAGCAAGCAAATTAATGACAAAATCCCCCTCCAGAAGACTGTGGATAGAAGGAGGTGGTGTGTCTAAAAGTGGGTCTGTAGAGGGGGCCATCTGCAAATAAGAAGGGCTAAAAGCACTTTTACAAAACAGTTCAAGCAAGCAGATTAAGGACAAAACCCCCTCCAGAAGACTCTGCATAGAAGGAGGTGGTGTGTCTAAAAGTGGGGCTGCAGAGGGGGCCATCTGCAAATAAGAAGGGCTAAAAGCACTTTTACAAAACAGTTCTCAGGGACAGATGGGCAAGACCATAAGGCCAGCCGAGACCACTCCAGTAAAGCGCTGCATCGGAGTTTACTACAAGGTACACTGCATATGGGAAAGGGTCAGAGGGATGGTGACCCAGAAGCAATTGCATCTTCAACCCTGGAATCCCAGATCCACTGCACTCTGGCACTGCCCTGAAGCAAACTAGGATTTTGAAAAGCATTCAAACGGGACTCAACCGGTTTGGGCCTGACCTCCCAGGACTGCCAGTCTTAACAAATCAAATGCCAGCTGAGTTGGTGAGGGAAAATGTATCCTTATCCTTATCTTAGCAGCATGGACGGGGGGAATGGAGGGCTCCACGGTGCCATTCGTCCTTACAAAATGGAGCCGTTCCCCTGCAATTTCACACTCCGTCCTCAACGTTTCTGTGGCCTACATGGTCTCACTTAACTATCGTCTGCAACCTCCCTGCAGCCAGATATTAGGAGATGGCTTACATCCCCTACTGTTCTCATTGGATTCGTGGGTACTCCTTTACCAGAGCTCCACGGTCTCTAGCACATTTAAAGAGGTCGTTTACTAGCCCCTGAGGTCCTTTCTTCTTGGGACAGCCCATCTGCTGTCTACTCTACCAGTCAAAACAGTTAGGGACATCGTCATAAGTAGCAGCCCATGACAGAAACACATTAGCCACCAAGAGTGATGGGGACTCTAGAAGAATAAGACCATAGGCAATAAGATAAATACATTTTGGTAACTGTTAGGGTAAATTCTCTCCATACAGAAGATTGATTGTGGTGGTTTATTCCTTAGCTATGTATTTTTATTTATTTATTTTTTTTGGAGAAGTTTTTTGCTATAGGGTACCTGTGCTCACCAGAAAGACAGAGAGAGACAGAGAGACAGAAAGTGAGAAATCACCCCCCAGGGGGGATGTCCATGCCGCAATCCCTTCTCCTCCATTCTCCTCTCGGGATCTTGGGCACGCACGCACACATGCCCGGTGTGTGTTTAAGCCACCAGGTCCAGGACTCAAACCGTGGTCAACTACATGGGAGTCCAGTGACATAGCCGTTACACCAACTGCTCATCGCTTAGCTATATATTCATGTGATGATTTAGGATGCTATATTGGAGGGGGATACCACACATGTTGCCTGAAAGAAAAAAGTAAAGGGATTACCTGAAACATAAGTGAGTTTGCAAAGACTATCTTGGACATCCCATAGTGTGGTGGTTTAGGTGGCTGATTTCACATGGCTGACTGTGTAGTTCAAGTCCTGGACCCATAGGCTTGAGAAACACACTGAGTACATGTGTCCCCAAATCCTGAAAGAGGGGACACATGGAGGAGAAGGGATTGTGGTATGACCATTCCCCATAGGGATGGATGCTTCCTCACTTTCTCTCCTTCTCTATCTCACTCCAGTGAGCACATGCACTCTCTGGCAAAATCAACCCCAAAAATGGTAATTTATTAATTTATTCATAACTCTACTGGCTGGTGGCATTTAGACAGAGTTCTGCAGGATCAACATCATTTTAGCTGACTGGGAGACTTCTCACTCTGTGGCAGTATTCTGTCCAACCTGGGGTAAGTTGACATTCCAATCCCCATTCTACTTTCCCCTCCCTTGGTCTGATTATTTTAGGAGCTATAAACAACATCCAGTATTGACCCTTTTTATTTTTTTTAAAGAATCATTTATTTTTATTTATCATTATTTTTTAAATTTTCTACAGGGCAAGTGTACTCACCAGAGAGAGAGGAAGTGAGAAAGCAAGCAGTCAAATCTAGGACTTGAACCATTGTCAGCCATGTAGAAGTCCAGTGCCCTAATGACCACACAACAACTGGCCCTATATTTTATTTTATTTTTTTTTAAATAAGAATTCTGGACAGGCAATAGATGGCATGGAAGTTGGAGTGGCTGGATCCCACATAGCTGACTCTGGTTTGAGACCCAGATATGGTTGCTTGAAAATCATGTTGGGAGTGCATACACACACGGCCAGGGGCCCAAAGAAACGGTGGAGGAGAGGGGACTGTGGCATGACCTTCCCCCAGGAGGTACTTTCTCACTTTCTCTGTCTCTTGGTCTCTGTATCTCTCAGGTGAGCACATTCACTCTATAGAAAAACAACAACAGCGACAACAACAACAACAAACCCTAAACAACCAAAAATGAGCACTTTGTTTTATGATCATCTATATATTTGTTGCAAAATGCAAGGTCAGGCTGCTAAGACATGAATATTGTGATAATAAAAGGAATAATAACTTCTTACATCTCTTCTTCTGAAGCTCCATTTCCTCCATTTATCTTTTTTTTTTTTTTGAGAGGTTTTCACTATAGGACATGTGCACTCGTCAGACAGACAGAGAGAGACAGAGACAGAAAGCGAGAAATCACCCCCCAGGGGGGATGGTCATGCTGCAGTCCCTTCTCCTCCATTCTCCTCTTGGGATCTTGGGCACGCACACACACGCGCCCTGCATGAGTTCTAAGCCACCAGGTCCGGGATGCAAACCATGGTTGACTACATGGGCATCCAGCGACATAGCCATTATGCTAACAGCTGGTTCCCCCTCCATTTATCTTCACCCAAATAATAAAAGTAATATAATTTCAATTGAATACAACATTATGAATTCTCATCACAGCTCTTACAGACTGAATGAGATTTATTAGCTAAGATTTAATTCCTGGCTCTTCTCTGAATCCACCCCTGGCCTGTTCCTCGCCAACCCTTCAGAACAGAGGCTGTTTGCCCTCAGCACAAACTGATGTACAGAAGTTTTGGGTTGTTCGTGGGGAAAAGCTCCTTGTGTGACACAGCAGCAAGACTGATGCAGAGCAGGGTCACCTGCAGCAGTGGGAACAGGGACCATAGTGGCCCACAGCAATCCTCAGACTTCTACCCTTTTCTGTAAATCCCTGTAAAGAAAAGACCTACATGATTGTGAGAGTTCTCGTTACTTCAACTCACAAATGCTGATATGGGGGTCACCCCTGTTTCTGCATTAGTCAAATAGAAATTTCTAATAGTCTCTGTTATAACCTTTGCCCACCTGTGCAAGGTGGGCGATTGCAAGAGAACACACATGGTTTTCTTTAGGAGGCCATCGTTCTGCTTAATCAGCTGAGCTGTCTGGGGCTTGTATGGCTCCATCAAACAGTTCCACACTCTCGCTCTCAGACCTGCAAATTAGAGATCAGAAGTAGTAGTAACTGGTTTCACCCACAGTAGGGTGTTGTTCTACTGCTAAATACTAGATTTCCACCCTTTTCCAGTTCTTTCCTAGTTTTCTTGAGTGTAAAACTCGTACAACAATCTTGGAAAAACAATTTAGCATTATCTTTTAAAATGAGACATTCTCATAACCTGCAAATCAACAATTATTTCACTCCCAGGCAAATACCTTATATAAGCCCTTACCTACATTTGTCAGGAGACATATATAAAAGTTCTTACAGCAGCTTTGTTCATAATAAAACAACGATAACTATATGCCCATCAATAAAAGATTCGTGCAGAAACTGTAGTTTATATTTGCATGATGGAATCTCATACATCCGTGAAAGAGAATGGATCAGAACCATAAGTATCAGTGTGGTGTTGAATTAAAAAGCAGATCTCAGAAAATGGCATACCATACAGTATTTTTTTTTATTTATCTATTTTTTGAGATATTTTTGCTATAGGGTGTGTGCACTCACCAGAAAGACAGAGAAAGAGAGACAGAAAGCGAGAAATCACCCCCCAGGGGGGATGGCCATGCTGCAATCCCTTCTCCATGCTTCTCTCAGGATCTTGGGCAGTCATGCACACTCGCCTGGTGTGAGTTTAAGCTACCGGGTCCGGGACTAGGACAGTGGTTGACTACATGAGAGTCCAGCAACATAGCCATTATGCCATCTGCTGGTCCCCAATATTGTTTTTATAAGGCTAGAAAAATATTAAAAATTTAAAAGGGCAGACCAGAAGACTGAATCTGTCATGAGAGCTGAGATCGAGTGACTTCAGAGATAAGAGCAATGAAGATGTTCTGCTGAGAATTTACCATGGCAGAGCCCCTAAGTTCTCTCTGTCTCTCTGTGTCTCTTTCTGCCTCTCTGTCTCTGGCTTTTCATTTTTAAAATTTATTTAAAAATGTTTTTAAGGTAAAGTTTTTTCTTGGCTCTGAGATCCTCCTTTATCTTGATAATAGTCCTCTCTCCTTCCCCTTCCCATCTAAGTAAAAGAGGGCAGGCCAGAACACTGAGTCTGCCATGATAGCTGAAATCTAATGATTTTGTGTGGAGCACTATTGTGCTGCACAGTTTTCATTTGTTTTTAAATTAGCAAATAAATAATTTTTGTTTGCTTTATCCATTGTTCTCTCTCTTTTTTTTTTTTTTCCTTTCTTTCTCTCTTTCTCTGTTTCTTTATCCTTTTTCTTTTGTCTCATCACTTTGCTGCTCAGCCTCTCCCCACTGAGTGTCTAGACAGGTCTAAGAGAAAAGTTGCCAAAATCCAAATACTATTTGGGTCCCCTATTCCTCAACTTCCATTGAATCTGTGACACGAGGCAGAAAAACACAACACCAAGGGATTTGCAGACCACATCCTCCTGTGCACCTCTGGTCACTCAGATTGATCTTCTAGAAATTAGGAAGAAGCAAATAACCCATCAGAAATCACTTCAGGGGCACAAGGAATATGCCAAACCAAGAAAATATCTCACCTCAAGGGGAAAGAACAACCCCTCTTCATCCACTGACAGTACAATGGAACTCCTGGAAATGTCTGATAAAGAATGTAAAGTATTCATAGTGACAAAGCTAACAAGATGGAAGAGAAGAGAGACAATGAACATCAGGAAAAAAGAAAATAAAAAAGACGATGAGTTCCAGGAGGTGAGGAATTTTTTGTGAGAGCTGAAAGAGGAAATACACGTCATAAAAAAGGAATCAAATGGAACTGTTGGAGATGAAGGCTATAATACAAGAAGTCAAAACCTCCTTTGAAAGTATTAAAAGCAGACTGGATCATACAGAAATCGAATTTCAGATGTAGAAGACTCCTGGACTAAGAAAATTCACCAGGAAGACTGAGAAAATAGCCCAAAAAATGATATTAATATATGAGAAATACTAGACACCATTAAACGTTCAAACATCTGGATAATCAGTATCCTAGAAGGTGAAAAGACTCATAAGGGCATTGACAATCTATTCCATGAAATCCTGGAAGAAAACTTCCCAAATCTAGAGAGGCATTCAAAGATCCAGACCCAAGAAATAAAAAGGGCCCCAAATAGGATCAACCCAAGAAGATCTTCTCCAAGACACATCACAGCCAGAATGACCAAAACCACAGACAAAGATAAGATACTCAGACTGGCAAGAGAGAAACATCAAGTTACCTACAAAGGATAGCCCATCAGGCTAACAGAGGACCTCTCATCAGAAACAATGCAAGCAAGGAAATAATGAGAAATTATATTAAAAATGTTGAGTGAAAACAATTTCAGTCAAGAATACTATATCTGGAAAGATTATCCTTCATACAGGAAGAGAAGACAAGAACATTTTCAGATAAACAAAACCGGAAACAATACACCAACACCAGAGCAGTTCTCCAAGAAGTTTTGAAGGAAGTGCTATCTCAGGAAAATTAAAGTGAGACACGCAGAAATATGAGTTCTAAAACAGCCAACAAAATGGCCAGCTTAATGGTAGGGAGAAGTCCAGAGTTGAATGTTCTCTTCGAGAAGTTGAACAGAAAGATCGAACCACAACAGAAGGTACAGTGCATGAGTTTGAACTGGTGAAACAGAATTTTATGACTTTTGTCTAAAACATTACTGACCTTCTATGCTTTGTTTTCCGGTGTTAAGGAGTTTTATCTTCTGTCAAGTTGTGGACAGGTCCATGTACCTACTATTTGAACAGAAAATCCTAACCTGTTTCCTGGCTTTAAGTAGTAAGCAAAGTTCTCTTAGCATTTTTCAATTTTATTTATTAAAGCTAAAACTGACTTTCTTGACATTGAAAAATGTATTTAAAAAATGAGATAAAAATTTTAAAAAGCAGAAAGTAACAAGAATAATTTGGAGCCACACTTCAGTGGCCAGCCACAAAACACAATGTCCTGAAATGCTGGAAGCCACATGTCAACAACTGCTCCAGACTGCCAAGTTGGCCTGAAGACGTGTTGCGTATGTGCACCCTAAATCCTGAGGAGCTCGAGGGCTGGGAAAAAGGTATTGTGGCATGACTGGACCCTGTCAAGCGTACTTCTCCTCTCTCTGGATCTCTCTCTCTCATGTGTGTGTGTGCACACACTATATTATAGAAAAGAGCAAGAATAATTATCTTCTGTGGGCAGGAACACAAAAGGATCAGAACAAAACCCAATACTACATAGTACTGTTAAATTATTTTACTTATAAATAATTTGTTGAATTATTTTACTTATAAATAAATATATATTTGTGCATTAAGTATGCCTATGTAACTTTTATAATATTTCAAAATACTATAAATCCAAAAGAGAAAAAGATTTGAGAGTAATAATATGCCATATGATCCAATATGGATCAATTTCTAAGTGAAAAGAGAAAGGTCTAGAATTTCATATTTATATTTTGAGGAAATAGTTAAGATTATAAGATTTTAAAAGTATGAACTATCTGTGAAAGGGTACACAAAGAACTAGAAAAGTGATTGTTCCAGTATGAAAACTCATTTTTTCTGGGATCGGATGTGTGCAGGGAAATCGTGCTTTTTTACTCTCTGACATTTAAATAAAGAAGAAGAATTGGAGAAAGATAATCAGGATATAGATGTCCTATGAGATCTAGTATCAGAAAAAAGAGAGGGTAGGGAAAAGGATTATTTATCCTTTTTTAATTGACATATAATAATTTATAGAATACAACGTTTTGTTCTGATATACATATGTATTGTATAAAAATCAGTACATTTAGCACGTCCACCACCCCATATATTTGTCACTTCTTTGTGGTGAGGCCACTTAAAATACTCCTTATTAGCTATTTTTAAATATACAATAGGTTAACTATAGTCACCCTACTGTGTAGTGGAACACCAGAACTTCTTCCTCCTACCAATCGCTTTGTATACACTGAGCCATCTGTCCCTCCCTGCCCTCTACTCTTCCCAATCTCTAGTAACCACGTTCTTTTCTCCATTTCTATGAGATCAACTTCTTTAGATTCCACTGATGGCTGACATTTCATAAACTTTGGTTTTATCGAAGGCAAAATACACTATAATCAAATACAGTCACTCTTCACTTAATGACCGCCCTGTTTAATGAATATTAAGACTTATGACAGATTTTTCTCCCACACGAAATCACCTTTCATAGTTGGTGTGAGTGTCAGGAATTCCCTTTCTCAATTATCTTCTGTCTAGCAGGTGGTTAGCATATACTATGTGAAGCATTTGCAATCATGCAAGACGACATATTTTGTTTGTAAATTTGTACTTTTTTTGTGGATCCATAGTAGTCTTCAGAGTATTAATAAATAAAAATGATTACACTGGATTTATATTATTGTGTTGTGATGTGTCTTGTCACTTTCTGGAGATTATTGTGTGCTCTTTTTTTTTTATTTAAAGAATTATTTATTTAATTCCATTTGTTGGTGTTATTATTATTATTATTTAATTTGGCCAGAGAGAGACACAGAGAGAGAGAGATAAGGCAAGCCTCCAGGCCCAGGATTCAAATCATGGTCAGCCATGTGGGAATCCAGTGCCTTTAACCACCACGCCACCTGGTGGCCCCAGCTGTGTGCTTTTTCTATCAATAGAATTACATTATACTAATGTGGTGTCCTGTGCTATCTATTGAAAAATACATACCCTATAACACAACAACACAACACAGACATCTGCTTATGTCTTTAATTTCTGCACTTACTGACCAAGCCGCTTGAAACCTTGTCATCCTAGGAAAAGAACTTGGTCATTAAGTAAGGAGCGCCTGTACCTGTTTTAGTAATATGGTCATTTTTATTTGAAAGTAAATAACAGCAGCCAGAATTCAGTTGTTTAGGCTTTTAGAAATGCCCAGGTCCCCAAGTATGCTTTTAGATTTACTTCTATTGGTTAAAACACACTTTTATTTATTACTTTCCCCAAACATCTTATAAACAAACTGCAAATGTCTCAGAACTGTAGTGACAGCTTTTTCTGCCAAATATCATAATTTTGTCAGCATTACTTAAAGTGTCAAGTTGCAGCTAGTGTCCAGTAAGAAAGGATATTTATTTTTCATTCCATTACATTATATGAAAATATATTCCGACAAGGTGAATTACATTTGCTGGTATAATATTTACTCTTCCTCATCTCTACGGATGTTAAATTTACTTGGTGCCTGTGTGAATTTATCACCATCTTTAGTCTTTATTGTCAAAGTTTCAACAAGTATGTAACCACTCGAAAACACGATGTTACAATGAAGGAGACAGATGCCTGCTTTCCAGAATAGCTCTTGTTGACTTACGAAATGACTTTGAGCATAGCAGACATGAGACAGGGAAACTAAAGAAAAGAATTAGCAAATAAAAAGTAGAATACAAAGCCAGGATAATGGAAAGTTAGGTGTCACTGGAGGTAAGAGCCATAAGTAGACCTAAAGTCTTTCTTTCCACATAATTTTGGCAGGATGCACTGCAGTTTAAGGCCAAGCTGGAACCAGTAGTAGTCAAAATGGAGGACTCAGGTTGGCCAGGAGATGAACTACACCTCATTTCCATGCACATTATATAAAGATGCAGGGACAACTATCACACTTGTGTGAAGAAAATTACTCTGTATGTCTTGACCTCACAGTCCCCTTCCTAGTGCCCCAATATACACCCCTGACTTAATCGAAGATAGGGATGACTGTGAAGTGTGCAACTGTCATGCACTAAAATCTTCTGCTTTCCCTATTTCTGGCTCATTTCTGAATTCTTTCCTGCATGAGGTCAAGACTCGTCCCCTGAGGAGGGGGTCCCGAGACCCTCCCTGGTGACAGACACACAGTTCTACAATAGAAAAGCTTTGAGTAATAAGAGTGATCATGTGATATCATGGGAGGGACGATAGGTTCTAGAACATGATAGCCTGTGGTTGACTGTATGGCCTTGAGTCGATTATTCCTCTTTGTTATGCTTCATTTTCTTTATCTGTAAATGGAAAAAAAAAAGATAGTTGAGAGGATTAAATGTTCTAATGTATAGAAAGGGCTTAGACTAGAACCTGGAACATAGTAAGCACTGTACCATCACCATCAGTAGTACTTAAAATGAATTATTCTTATTTATACTAAGCAACTATATATAAAACAGTGGATGACATCAGTCTAAAATGTATGCAGATAGTTTCACTTAGTCATCTTGCTTAGGATATTTGAAGAAAAATTAACAACTGAGAATTGTTGGAAATCAATTGCCATTTCATCATCTGTTTGTGGATTTTATAAGTATGTTTTCCTCACCGATGAAAATACTTTCAATGTATTGATTTAGTTGCTACACATTCTAACCTTGGAGTCATGAGTCAGACAGGACTCCAGTTATTTTATACATTCAATCACTATACATCACTTAGCTTCTAAAGTCAATTTACCAACATGAAATATACTTCACACCAGTCCAGTTAAGGATACTATGTATGTTATCCGATGCTGTGTCCCATAAATGTCTTGCCTCTCTATTTTTCTCCTTAAATGTTTCCCTGCACTCTCCCCTTTCTCCTACCTTCTTCCCATATTGTCTCATGTATTCATAACCATTTACAATACCTTTATGTCCTCTAATCTTTCAGTTTCCACCATACAGTGTGAACAGTCAGTATATGTTAAGTGGAGACATATAGTGTCTCTCTTTCATAGCCTGACTTTCTTCACTCAGCAATGAATCTTCTATGTTTGTCCACTTTCTATCAAATGCCAGGGTCTTCTTTTTCGTGGCTGAGTAGTATTCTACAGAGTATATGTGCCACATTTTTTTCTATCCATTCATCTGATCATGGACATTTGGGTTGGTTCCATCTCTTCGCAATTATTTAAAAAAAAAAAAAAAGGCTGCCAAAAACATAGACGTGCAAGCACTTTTCTGACTGAGCATTCTCCTATCCCTAGGGTAGATACCCAGAAGTGAAATTGCTGAGTCATATCATAGTTCTATTTGTAGGTCTTTTAGAAACCTCCATATTGTTCTCTACAGTGGCTGTACCAATTGTGACATTTACATATCCATCGAGTTATTGGTTTATCTTCTAGAGGCATCATGACATGTAAATACAAGGGATGAGACCCATTCTGGTACTATAGGGGGACAGAAACTGTGTTGGTAAACAAGACACCTCTGGTCGTAAAATAAGAAATACGGGCAGAAGTGCTCTGGGAAGGACTATGGGGGAACTAGGGATTGGAGTTGATCTCTGGAGAAAGAATTAACCAGCAAAACAATTCAGGGTGTGGACAGTGGGTGTGAGGTAATGAAATGGGTATTTTGTGGGACTAATGAATAAATCAGCCTTGTAGGATTTACAGTGAAACCCCCAGAGTGCTATTGGACTCAAAACAACAGAGGAAATGAAAGTGGTAATGTTCTAAAAATAAATCTCCCAAACCTTTTCAGTATTTTTCTCTTTAGTAAAGCATTCCGCCAAGCTCGTCTCTCTTCTTCTTACAGTGATTCCACTAAGTTTTTTGAAATTTGAATCAAATAGTAGCAAAATTACTTTTCCCATGATTCCTGATTCTATTTCCACACTACCACTGATCCCCAGAACAGAATAAAGATAAGGGATGTTACTTTCAGCATTTATTTTGTATTCCCCATGCACAGAAGAGTGGCTGATGCATACCAGATTCCCAGATATATTTCAGATAAAATTGTTAAATAGACACCAAAATGTATAAAGTAAGAAATGGGCATGACCATAGCATCAAGCCAGTAGAAGAGATTTTATACTGTAAGTTAGACTTTTGATAAGGATAGATGAACTTTGAACTTACTGTGACTATGATTGTGCAAGCAGGAAATATATACTGCCATACAGACCAGCATACAGTTGACTTTGGAACCATCCGTTTCTTTCCCTTAGTGAAGTGTTTCTAGCATACATAGGTAACACCGGGGAAAATTTGCACTGACATCTGTGACAAAGGATTCCTACAGTTTCATGTCCCACCCTCAACTGCAATTGGAGCTCCAACAACTCCGTCTCCTCCTGCACTGGACTGGGACAGAGGATAGTTGCTTAGTCTGTGATCAAGACCTATAAAGGACAAAAGAAGATGGAGCTTTCTTTCAGAGAACAGGGTAGCTAGCGAGGAGAAACGGTGATTCCTGCTCCAGAGCAAGTCCTTTCCTGTCAACCGAGATGACTAAAGATACATGTTTTTAGACTGGATGGAAGGGCAGACTGTGAAGGTGATGTGCACAGTCAGTCTCCTCAGCTTAAGCTATTTTATGTACACTTATTGTGTGAGTCTAAACAAAGTCTAGTTATATATAATATATAATAACCAATGTCTTCTCCAAAACTCGTGTTGGAATTTCATTGTCAGTAGTGAGAAGCTTGACATTTATGATGTGATTAGATGGTGAGAGCTTCACCGTAATGAATGGATTGATGCTGTTATCTTGGGAATGGTGTAGTTATTATGGAAGTGGGCTTCTGAGATGATCTAACCTTTCTGTCTCTAGCACTTGCTAGTCTGTTTGCCTTACACCATGGGATGAGATGGCACAAAGGCCCTATCCAGGTGCTAATGCCATGTATTTGGACTTTCCAGCCTCTAGAACTATGATTAAACTGAAATCCTATTTTTTAAAAATAAATCGCTCAGTCTGCTATAGCAACACAAGATGAACTAAGAGAAACAAACAAAAAACCACTTAGCCTTCATTTCATTGGGTTGTCGGGAAAGTCATCATACATTTTTGCATAGAAAAACATAGAGGGGATAGCAGGTGGTGTGGTGGTTAAAGGCACTGGACTTCCACATGGCTGACCATGGTTCAAATCCTGGACCTGGCAGTTTGCATTCTTGCTTTCTGTGTGTGTGTGTGTGTGTATGTGTGTGTCACTCTGGTCAAATTAAAAATTATAATAATAAAAGATAAAAGAAGTAATTCCTTTAAAAAAAGAAAAACATAGGAAATATATCATGACTTTCCTTATGACCTAATAGTTTTATGTATTCTTAATTTTCCTTATTGTAAAATATCTCCCAGTACTATACACTTGATTTTTTTCCAGATTAATCATTACTCACTTTTGAATTAATGTTTCCAATTGATTTCGTATATAGCTGTAGCTTTGATTGAGCACATATATACTGAGATCAACAAAATAGGCCAGATTCATAACTTATCTGTGTAAATTATGATCAGAAGACATTAAACTAGAGATACTCAGAGTTCTACTTATTCATTTGCATTATTGATCATAAGTAGACTTATTCCTTGAGTAGATCTTAAGGAGAAATGTCACCTTTGTAGTATATAAATACATCCTATGCACCAGAAACAGAGCAGAGAAGTTTCAGGTAGGTAAAGACTTAACAAGGTAAAAACAGTGAAGTCAAACTCCTACCCTAAAGACATAAGCAGAAAACATCTATATTATTAAGAATGGGCAGAAATAGAAGAGATGAAAGATGTAATTGGAAATAGAAGCAGCAAGTGATAACCTTAAAAATCTAGGAGACAGACCAGAGGAGATCAAAGATAAAGAACTGGTTAACCTTTGTCCATTTTAATCTCTTTCCTAAATCCCATTCTTCCTCCTCAGATTAGTGTGTTAAATAAAAATTTTATAAATACAAGCGGATGTTTTCATTTGGACTTACTTATTTAATGTTCTTCCCTACAGGACCTCCTTTCCCACAGGATTTTACTTCCCCACACGCTGATGTACCAGCACTTTCCTTATGGATTCTCCATCCTTTTTTTTTTACCATAAGACCTGAGTTGTCCCAGATGGAATTTGCTCCTTTAGCCGGGGTGCGGTGGCACCTGCCGTATGGCGAAAACTTGTGGAGACTGGAGGATAGAGGCATCAAGACCATCCTCTCCCCCTCTCTCTCTCTGTCTCTCCCTATAGCAAACTTTAAAAAAAAATTTATATATTTACAGATAAATAAATGAATATTTAGACTGAGAGCTCTATGTAAACCCACAGTTCTTCCCTAATTTTTAATTTTAACTGAATTATAATATGCATTTTGAGATTTCAACCTTTTATGCTAAAGTCTTTACTTTCTTGGTTTTTTTTTTTTTACAAAATCTTAAAAATTTGAGATAACTTTTAAATATTTTAGGTTGCATTCTATTTTATGGGTTTAAAATATAAAACACGTTGAGCTATCAAAATCACCTTCTTTAGATGAGTATACATGTAAATTTCAAGAGAAAATGCAGATGTGTGTGTATGAGAGTGATATCTTATTAAGATATATACCTATTCGTTACTGGCCATACCAAATAGGTGATAAACAATAAAATAATCCACAATGTCATGTAAAAAATTACTTATAAGTATTGCATTTTACTTTACCTTATGTTGATAGTGTTGTTTTCTAAGGTGTTTTATTTCTACTTGTTAATTTAGTGCTTTGTTTCCTGGAAAATTACACCCATATATTTTGATAACGCTATGTGCTTTGGTAGCAGGCGTAAGTGAGAAGAGGCTGCTAATAATGATAGACCTGCCTCTTTTACATTGGGGAATGTAAAATATCGCCTCTATTATGACCAGACATATTTCATCTATGGTTGAATAAGCATGAGTCATCCTTAACAACATGGGGACGGGAGAAAGCACTCCCTAACGGGGCTCCCAAGGGCTCGTAAGCAATTGCCTGTGTGATAGAAAAATATGGGAATCTGATGGAGCTCTCGGAGAAGTTTTTCAAACAACTAATATTACCAAGAGAAAGCTTGTACCATCAGAAGTGACCTTATTATACAAAATCTTTACGTCCAGAAAAATAATACTACTCATGTCGCAAGTGAATTTCACTGAGGACATTGCTATTATTGCTCCCTGGGTACTTGTAGAATATTAATCGTTCACTTGATATGAAACTAGCTACGCATCTGTGAATACAAATGCAGAGATTCTTTATGACCTTTTTTTATTGATGTGAGATATTATAAGTGCTTCCTGTCCAGATTCTCTTTAAAGTGGGTCATGTGTTTTATGAAGACATGTCCGAATTATGAACAACTCTCATTTTAGTACCAGAAGGACCGTCCACAATATCATTTCCCTTATCCCAGAGAGCAAAATCAACATGATGTTTTAAAAGCGATTTATTTAGGCAGCTGTCCTTGTCTGCTCTGTTTTAAAATCATAAGTGGCTCTTGAGCTATTCTACCTACTGATTTTCAGTTCAACTGACATTTTAGCTGATAATCAAACCCTACGTCTTTCCTTTGATGGTGTTTATATCATGGAAATCAACACTAAACAACTTAAAAACAGCTTAAGAGAAGTAACGGGGCTTGATGACAACTTCTGTGGCAAATTCAACTCTAATGTAGATGGCAAGGACATTTGGGGGCGATGTTTTATCACTCTTAAATTAAAGCCATCCTTTGCTTACACCTTTGTGGAGAATGGTGAAGACCATCTCATCCAGGCCTTCCCCATCACAGCCATGTTACACTGAAGCTGGGAGGAGGCCGCATCTTCACACTGAAACTCACTCTCATGAAAGGCTAAGTGGTAAGTTCCCCCAAAGGTCTGTTTCTATATAAACCTGAGCCATGTCCTTGAAAAATTTGGCTTCTGCTGCTTAACTGAGCAAAGTTTTCCTCCCATTGACCATGCCCAGTGTGAGCAATTTCCTATAAATTTTATCATGGAGTCATCTTCTCCTACCACCATTGCCAGGATTTGGAAAAGAGACAACACCTTCTGCATACACTGCCCTTTCTTTCCCATAAGTTTGCCTGATTATCAGCTCTCCCCTACTTGTAGTCTAGGGTTCTCACACCCTTTGATCTCACTTTTGCAATCTTTCACTAGTAAGATACTCTTTATTGTAACGATGACAAATGCCAGATTACACAGATGCCACCACTCTCTTGTCCCTCCATTCTCCTAGATTGACTACTCTTCCTATAAGTCTGGACCCAGTCTTAGAAATATTCTCAATACAATGAGTGTTCCAGACAGCTATGAACTGATACACATTCGCTCCCACGACTTCCGTCCTGGTTAATACCTTCTTGATTAACCTCAGCTCAAAATCTGAAGCATTCTCATCTTTTACCTCCTGTTATCGCTGGAGAAATACATTATGACCCTGATATCACTCTGTATATAGTCTCTTACCTAAAAAAGTCCATTTAGCTGTATGGATTTTCATCTAACTATGTTTTTGTCCTCATAAGAATAGCTATTATTTGGGCCAGCCAGGTGGCATGATGGTTAAGGTCACTGGTTTCCACATGCCCATATTCATGGTTTGAGTCCCAGACCAGGCAGCTTGGAAAAAGCACCGAGATGGTGCACATGCCTGCTCAACATACTCACAAGGGATTGCAGCATGGCCATCTCCCTGGGTGTCATTTCTTACTTTCTCTGTTTCTCTGTCTCTCTCTGGAGTGCTCAGACCCCTATAGCAAAACAAAAACAAAAACAAAACAACTACAATTTGTATCTAATCATCAATAGAAATGATTGCCTTTAAAGTCTGAATCTCTAAAATACCTTCTATCCCTTTCTCTTTATGCATCATTTTCCTATAGAAACTGCACACTCTAGTCTCAGTGTCTCTCAGTACCTTACTTTTTATATTTTTTACACAATGTAAAAACTTCTTTACCTTCTTTGTCATTCTCCATCCAGTTTGAATCCTAACGGAAAGTTCAGTCTCCTCTTATTGATGTCTGCCCATCAATTCCTGACCATAAGTTAATATTAATGAATGACACTTCCAATCCCAACGTGCTCAGCCTTTGAAGAAAATATCGTATTATGTCAATGATTGCATGAAGGACAGATGTCCTTTCATTCTCTTTATCATCATTTTTTATCCTATATTGTCCTTATAACCACTTCTAAAATGCTATCTTTAAATGTGAGTCTTTATCCTTGTGATTTTTTTAAGAGTGATGTTTGCTGTAGGGCAGGTATGCTTGCTGGAGAGGAAGAAAGAAAGAGAGAAATCATCCTATAGGGGGGATGGCCACACCGCAATCCCTTCTCATCCATTCTCCTCTCGGGATTTTGATCACACACGCACAAGTGCCTGGCATGAGTTTCAAGCTGCCAGGTCTGGGACTCACATGCTGACCCTACCCTTGTGATTGTAAGGACTTGGATCTCTGAGGACTAGAGGCCGGGGTACTGTTGGAGGAACCAACGCAGGCAAGATCTTGAGACAGAGCCATCCAGGCAAACTAAAGGGCAAATTCAAAGGCTAATTCAGGAAATTGTTTCATATATTAAATAAACAGATGCATGGTTGGAGTGAGAAGGATGGTAAGAGGAAAATGAAATCTGAGAGGTGGGCAATAAAAAATAAAAAATAAATAAATACACTAGTGCTACAGTGGACACTACCCAGGAAGTGAGAGACAACATACAGAACTGGAAAAAACGGCAGATCCTATAGCTGATGAGTGTAAAACTAAAATGTGTAAAAAGCAATTACAGTTTAACAAGAAGAAGACAAATAACCCCAATACAATTGGGCAAAGCATTTGAAGAGCTGTGTCATAAAGAAGAATGAAGTGGTCTGGCAGGTGGTATAGAGGCTAAGGTGCTGAATCCTCCACTTGGCCAGCTGCGGGGTTAGAGTCCAGGACCTGGTGGCTTGAGAATCAAGCTGGGTGCGTGTGCACGCAAGCCCAAAATCCCAGAAGGAAATTGATAGAAAGGGAGCTGCAGTGTGGCCATCCCCCCAGAGGTGAATTCTCAATTTCCTTCTCTCTCTCTCTTTCTCTAGTGAACACATGCACCCTATAGCAAAAGCTAAGAGAAAAGGAAAGAGAATGAGTACTGATTCACGACACAACACGGATAAATGGTGAACCTTGAAAACAGTATTATAGTGGGTCAGCTGGTAGACTGGTATTAAAGGTAGCTGGGATGCACAGTTGAGTCCAGACCTGGCATCTGGAAAATCATGCCGGGCATGTGTGTGTCTGCATGCCCTCACATCTCAAAAAGAGGGAGCAATGGAGGAGAAGGGATTGTGGTGTGACCATCCACTGTGTAGGTGTGTGTGTGGGGGGGTGCTTTCTTACTCGTCTCCATCTTCGCCTCTGAGAGCACAGGCTCTAGGGCAAATTTAAAAACAAAAGTGTTAGGTTAAACAAAAGCAGTCGGGAACCAGCCGTTAGTGTAATGGCTATGTTGTTGGACTCCCACGTAGTCAACTGCGGTTCGCGTCCCGGACCCGGTGGCTTAAAACTCACACCGGGTGCGTGTGTGTGCATGCCCAGGATCCTGAGAAGAGAATGAAGGAGAAGGGATTGTGGCGTGACCATCCCCCCGGGGGGTGATTTCTCACTTTCTGTCTCCATGTCTCTCTCTGTCTGTCTGGCTAGTGCACGCACCCTATAGCGAAAATCTCTCAAAAAAAAAAAAAAAAGAAAGAAGTCAAGTCAAATGATCATATATTACATGACTGATCCCATTTATATAAAATAATCAGAACAGGCAAACCCACACAGTTAACGGTAGACTAGGAGTTACTAAGAGGGAGGAAAGAAGGCAGAGAGAAGATGACTGCTTGTGGGTACTCATGGGTGTTGCATTTCTTTTGGGCAGTAAAGAAAATGTTCTGGAATTAAATAGCGGGGAGACTTGCACTATTTCTAGAATATACTCATTAAATTGTACACATTAAAAGAATAAATGTTGTGCGTGTGAATTGTATTTTAAAAAAGTGAAAGCATATGTGTGTTACACACACAAACTCCCTCAGGTTTGGTGAGTATCTACTTGTTTAACTTTCTCTTCTCTTCCACAAAAGAAAGGTAGACATGAAGTAAGTGGAATTGAAAGTATTAGTTGGATTATAGAATAATCTGAATTGTGTGTTGGTTGCATATGGACTTCTAATCTTGACCTCTGAGTTAAACAGATTTTTTTAGAGGTTTTTGTTATAGGAAGTGTGTGTTTGCCAGAAAGACAAAGAGAGATAGAGAGACAAAAAGCGAGAAATCACCCCCCGGGGGGGGATGGCCACGCCACAATCCCTTCTCCTCCATTCTCCTCTCAGGATCTGAGGCATACACTCACACGGCATGAGTTTAAGCCACTGGATCTGGGACTCTAACCGTCGTTCACTACATGGGAGTCCAGCAATGTAGCCATTACGCTAACTGCTGGTCCCTGAGTGAAACAGATTTACCATCCAATCATAGGCAGAGTGGTCCCTGACGTACCTCCCTGAGAGGTGCACTGTGGGACAGTAGGTCAGAGAGTCTACCTTTCTGCAGGTAGACTAAGTCGAGAGAAGCCCTGAAGAAGCTCAGGCTACTTACTAACTTCCTGCTTTCTAACCAGAAGGGTCATTCTAGCGCAGTCCTTTTATATGAAAACATAAACCCTTAAGCTTCAGTGAGGAAAGCAGGTTGGACAGAGCGATGAGTTCAATTTTGTGCAGTTGGGTTTTGTGACCATAAAGCTTTGCAAGTGTTGGTAGAAATATGGGTATACAGTACTACTCCAAGTAGTTCTGGAATCTTCTAAAATGTGCCTTTGGAAATGATAGGCAAGAACCAGAATGAGCCTCATAAGGGCTGTCTTTTCCAAGCTAGGCTTGTGATAACCGTGGAAGTGACTTAATGGAAACAGCATTCCTCTGCCTACAAAGATGGCTTGGTAGCATTCAAGTGAAAACGCGTGATGAACGACTGCTACACATTTTAGTAGTTTTCATCCTGTGAATTTTACTGTGTTCCTAACATTTTACAGTTTTCCATATGGAGATTTTCGTTTTTCTGTTTTGCTTTTACAATGAGACAAATTGTACTATATAAATATATTTGTTTGGAAATGGGAACAAAAATTAAAAGTCATGATGCCTGAAAATTTTCCCAGAAAATGTTTATTCATGAATTTGTAGATTGAATAGACACCATTTTATTCCTATGAAAAGAGGTGTAAATAAAATTGTCTCAGATGTAGTCTACCTTTTCTAGAGATTATACTGAATGGACGGTTTTATTACAAGCTAAATAATCCAAAAGCTTTCACACACTGAGAAACTTAATGGTTTGTGAAAGAAAGGTGTCTCGGGAACAGAAATAAAAACATGGATATAAAAGCAGATAGACACTAGACTCTCACGTTCATAAGAAAATTATCCAATTCATTGAATACTGATTGCCATTTTATTATCTGAATCAATACCAGTGCAGTTAATGTCGCATTTAGAAACCGTAAAAGTAAAGACGGGATAATTGTTCCCCTAAACAGAAGCCTTACATAAATATTTTAAACCTCGTATAATGAAATCATATTGAAATTTGAGGAAACGTGGGCACACATAAATGTTGCTGGCATTAAGCAACTCTTGAGTTTCCTTAGCTCTTCAATGGATTTCATTTATAATTTAACCAAAATGTTAGCAACTGTCAAGGCCAAAGGAATAAAGAGTTTAGCAAAATGATTTTTCTTTTCTGAAAAATCTATCTACCAAAGAAATTCTATATACTATATACTAAAGAAATTATTCTATATTCTATATACTAAAGAAATTATTTACGGGACCAGCAATTAGCATAATGGCTATGTCACTGGACTCCCATGTAGTCAACCGCTGTTTGAGTCCTGGAGCCAGCGGTTTAAACTCATGCTGGGCGCGTGTGCGTGCGTGCCCAAATCCCAGGAGGAGAATGGAGGAGAAGGAATTGTGACGTGGTCATCCCCTCTGGGGGGTGATTTCTCACTTTCTATCTCTCCGTCCCTCTCTCTGGGGAGGGCATATCCCCTATAGCGAAAAACCTCTCAAAAAAAAAAAAAAAAAAAAAAGAAAGAAAGAAAGAAAAAATTTATTTACAAATAAATAAGAGTATTACACATTTTATTACCATTCTGTATTTTTATTTCATTAGAAAATTAAAATATTTTAAACTATGTATTTATTTTACATAATAGATTCAAAGAATTTTAGAAATTATAAAGGTATACAGCTCATCTATAATAATTATCCTTTTATAGATGAAAAAAATCTAATACCTACAAATGGAGAATAATTTGATAGAATTTATATATATATCTTTTTTTTTTTTTTTGGAGAGATTTTCACTGTAGGGCGCGTGCACTCACCAGACAGACAGAGAGAGACACAGAGACAGAAAGCGAGAAATCACTCCCCAGGGGGGATGGTCACGGCGCAATCCCTTCTCCTCCATTCTCCTCTCGGGATCTTGGGCACGCACACACACGCGCCCGGCATGAGTTTTAAGCCACTGGGTCCGGGACACGAACCGCGGTCAACTACGTGGGAGTCCAGCGACATAGCCAATACGCTAACTGCTGGTTCCCAGAATTTATATATATATCTTTTGAGCGATTTTTGCTATAGGGCATGTGCACTCGCCAGAGAGACAAAGAGAAAGAAAGTGAGAAATCACGCCCCAGGTGGTATGGCCATGCCGCAATCCTCCTCCTCCATTCTCCTCTCAGGATCTTGGGCATGCATGCACACGCTCCCGGTGTGAGTTTAAGCCACCAGGTTTAGGACTCAAAATGGAGTAGACTATGTGGGAGTCCAGCGACATAGCCATTATGTCACACTGGTAGTCCCGATAGAATTTATATTTTTAAGTAGAATTGGAGCTGGGACAATTATCTAGGTCTCTTGATCTCACTTTCATAAAACCTTCTTGCTTCCAGAATTACACAGCAGGTGCTTAAACTAATCAATGAATTAAAGTCCTCAATGAGTAGTTTGGTTATTCAGTTTAGGATACTGAATATTTCTTCACATTATACAATATATAACTTCCCATATGCCTTTTTATTTTCTTTTTTTTGGAGAGGTTTTTGCTATAGGGCATGAGTGCTCACCAGAAAGACAGAGAGAGAGAGAGAGAGAGAGAGAG
>NW_006198052.1:53797-56610 GCF_000334495.1 Tupaia belangeri chinensis
TCGGTGGGCTACATGGGAGTCCAACAACATAGCCATTATGCTAACTGCTGGTCCCCCAAATGCCTTTTTTTTAACATTGGGGTGTAGGTACATATATTGTGCGCATGTAATCTGATACATTTTGACACAGTGAATATACTTACGTAATCTATATGTTGGTCAAAACTCCCCCTGGTTCAGCACCCCAGAATTTTTGTCCTCCACTATCCTAAGTCAGTATTTGCCTCTTTACGTTGTAGAGTGGCTTGACTTATTTTGGACCATGAAAGTGATCTTTTTTATATTATTTGTGATATATACTCTTGTGCCTGTCTGGTTTCTTTTGCTCAAATTGGGAAATCTATCCATATAGTTACATGTGGTTGTAAATCATTTATTCTTACTGCTGTATAAAACTTTATTGTATGAGCAAGTCATAATCTGCTTACATTTGTTACTACGGGTGGCATTTGGTTATTTTCTAGCTCTATTTTTTTGTTAATAGTGCTGCAAACCTTTTAGTAGCTGAATTTTTATGAAGATGTGCACACATTCTTGTTGGGAATACACTCAGGAATAGAATTGTTTGATTAAGTAAGAATGAATTTGATCAAAATAAATAAATAAATAAATAAATAAATAAATAAATAGAACGACAAGTGTCCGCGAGAGTGTGGTGAAAAGGGAACGTTTTACTCTGTGGTCAGACTGTAAATTGGTACAGGCTCTCTGCAAAGCAATATGGAGGTTCCTCAAAACCCTGCAAATACAACTAGTGTACAGCCCCGTAGTCCCACTCCTTGGTATTTGCCCAAAGGATAAGAAAATACTAATTTGGAAAGAGAATTGCACAGCCATGTTTACTGTAGCACTATTCACAATTGCTAAGACAGGGAAAGAAAGGAACATATTTAACAGATAAAAGAATGTAAACCCCTGTGTTGAAAATGAGGCATTATGGTGGGACCAGCAGTCGGCATAATGACTGTGTCGCTGGAGTCCCATGTAGCTAAGGTCCTGGACTCGGTGGCTTAAACTCACACTGGGCGCATGTGTGCATGTACCTAAGATCCCGAGAGAAGAATGAAGGAGAAGGGAATGGGGCGTGGCCATCCCCCCTGTGGGGTGATTTCTCGCTTTCTGTCTCTGTCTCTGTCTTTCTGGTGAGTACACGTGACTTACAGCAAAAGCCTCTCAAAAAGAGAGAAGAAAAGAAAATGATGCGTTATGGTAACATCCTTGATTCCATAGTCATATACCATATGTGTATTTTGGAAAAAGATACTGTATTCTGTAGATATGTACAACAATTAAATGTGAGTTTAAAAATCATTAAAAAATCCCCTTTAAGATTAAAAACATTGACTGGTTATAGATAATAAACTAATTTTATCAATTTAATTTAGTGTCAGTAGCAAAGAAGTCTGGTTGCTTTATTTCCTTATGAAATAAGGGTATTGCATTTTCTTGTACTTTGACCGTTTGCTTTGACACAGTGTCATCTCACGTTGCATGCCAGGCAAGACGCGGGTCTTTGAATCCTGTCTTTATGGCATCCTATCCCTACAAATTGAAAACCTACCTGCGATAAAGCACATATATTTTAAAGTGCGCAGTGCAGAGTTTCAGCAACTTCATCTCCTAGGAAACTCTCCAAGGACACACGCTTCTGTTCTCAGGGTCCTTCCAGACCTCATCCTACCTTTCCCTCTGTGTTCTCTGATAGCATTTGTAGTGAATGGGTGAGCATGAAGTAACGGGTTTCTCTGAGCTCTTCAGGCCACTCTGACAAATTCATCAGATACAGAAGGTGCCGTGTGGGCCTCAGTTACAGCTCGGGGGAGGAAGTATTACGGTACCTTCAGCGAGAGTTGGCCAAGGCGTCCCTTGCTGTGCAAAGGAAGTCCCCACACAGCTTGACTCATGGTAATCTCCATTGTTACAAAAGCATCGGTGGAGAAGATAAATTTCTTTTATCCTATATCCTCATATTAAATTTTGCTCATAGGCTGAATTGATACATAAATCGTGCAATACTTGTACAGTGGAGTACTACTCAGCAATAAATAGAAACAAATGACTAATGCAGTCAACAAACAACATGCATAAACTGGCCAAGCAGAACAAAAAGCACAGTTCCAAGAATATGTACTGCATGAGTTCCTTCACCCCCAGCTGAAGAGGCAACTAAAGTGCCCAACGGTAGTAGATGAGAAAGCAGTGCTTCCCACTGAGGTAGAGAAGACGGACTAGAAAGGGCAAACGGGAACTTTAGTGGATGACAGAACTGTTGATTTCAATGAGCGTTTTCCCAATAGCTAATATAGTTGAGCTTGTTTTCCTATTATTATCCTGGCCAGGTGGATATTTTCTATTGAAAAGTATTTAAATTTTTATGATTATATTTTGATTGACTTGTTAATTTTTTATATATTCTGGAATAAAGTTATTTGTTAAGTACTATCATGCTATTTGGGGGTTGCCTTTTTAAATATCTTAATAGCATCTTTTAAAGAATAAAAGTTCTTGATGTTAATGTAGCTCAATTCATCATTTCATTTCTTTTTTTTTTGGAGAGGTTTTTGCTATACGGTGCATGCGCTCACCAGACAGAGAGAGACATAGAGACAGAAAGTGAGAAATCACCCCCCAGGAGGGAATAGTCATGTAGTCATGCCACAATCCCTTCTCCTCCTTTCTCCTCTTGTGATCTTGGGCACACACTCACACACACCTAGCGTGGGTTTTAAGCCACCGGGTCCGGGACGCGAACCGCGGTCGACTACGTGGGAGTCCAGCGACATAGCCATTACGCTAACTGCTGGTTCCCCCCT
>NW_006198052.1:56664-60364 GCF_000334495.1 Tupaia belangeri chinensis
ATGAGTAGTTTTGTTATTCAGTTTAGGATACTGAATATTTCTTCACATTATACAATATATAACTTCCCATATGCCTTTTTATTTTCTTTTTTTTGGAGAGGTTTTTGCTATAGGGCATGAGTGCTCACCAGAAAGACAGAGAGAGAGAGAGAGAGAGAGAGAGAGTGAAAACAAAAAATCACTGCCCAGGGGGATGGCCACACCATAATCCCTTCTCCTCCATTCTCCTCTCTGGATCTTGGGCATGCATGCACATGCGTCTGGAGTGAGTTTAAGCCACTGGGTTCAGGACTCGAACCGCGGTTGGCTACATGGGAGTCCAACAACATAGCCATTATGCTAACTGCTGGTCCCCCAAATGCCTTTTTTTTAACATTGGGGTGTAGGTACATATATTGTGCGCATGTAATCTGATACATTTTGACACAGTGAATATACTTACGTAATCTATATGTTGGTCAAAACTCCCCCTGGTTCAGCACCCCAGAATTTTTGTCCTCCACTATCCTAAGTCAGTATTTGCCTCTTTACGTTGTAGAGTGGCTTGACTTATTTTGGACCATGAAAGTGATCTTTTTTATATTATTTGTGATATATACTCTTGTGCCTGTCTGGTTTCTTTTGCTCAAATTGGGAAATCTATCCATATAGTTACATGTGGTTGTAAATCATTTATTCTTACTGCTGTATAAAACTTTATTGTATGAGCAAGTCATAATCTGCTTACATTTGTTACTACGGGTGGCATTTGGTTATTTTCTAGCTCTATTTTTTTGTTAATAGTGCTGCAAACCTTTTAGTAGCTGAATTTTTATGAAGATGTGCACACATTCTTGTTGGGAATACACTCAGGAATAGAATTGTTTGATTAAGTAAGAATGAATTTGATCAAAATAAATAAATAAATAAATAAATAAATAAATAAATAAATAGAACGACAAGTGTCCGCGAGAGTGTGGTGAAAAGGGAACGTTTTACTCTGTGGTCAGACTGTAAATTGGTACAGGCTCTCTGCAAAGCAATATGGAGGTTCCTCAAAACCCTGCAAATACAACTAGTGTACAGCCCCGTAGTCCCACTCCTTGGTATTTGCCCAAAGGATAAGAAAATACTAATTTGGAAAGAGAATTGCACAGCCATGTTTACTGTAGCACTATTCACAATTGCTAAGACAGGGAAAGAAAGGAACATATTTAACAGATAAAAGAATGTAAAACCCTGTGTTGAAAATGAGGCATTATGGTGGGACCAGCAGTCGGCATAATGACTGTGTCGCTGGAGTCCCATGTAGCTAAGGTCCTGGACTCGGTGGCTTAAACTCACACTGGGCGCATGTGTGCATGTACCTAAGATCCCGAGAGAAGAATGAAGGAGAAGGGAATGGGGCGTGGCCATCCCCCCTGTGGGGTGATTTCTCGCTTTCTGTCTCTGTCTCTGTCTTTCTGGTGAGTACACGTGACTTACAGCAAAAGCCTCTCAAAAAGAGAGAAGAAAAGAAAATGATGCGTTATGGTAACATCCTTGATTCCATAGTCATATACCATATGTGTATTTTGGAAAAAGATACTGTATTCTGTAGATATGTACAACAATTAAATGTGAGTTTAAAAATCATTAAAAAATCCCCTTTAAGATTAAAAACATTGACTGGTTATAGATAATAAACTAATTTTATCAATTTAATTTAGTGTCAGTAGCAAAGAAGTCTGGTTGCTTTATTTCCTTATGAAATAAGGGTATTGCATTTTCTTGTACTTTGACCGTTTGCTTTGACACAGTGTCATCTCACGTTGCATGCCAGGCAAGACGCGGGTCTTTGAATCCTGTCTTTATGGCATCCTATCCCTACAAATTGAAAACCTACCTGCGATAAAGCACATATATTTTAAAGTGCGCAGTGCAGAGTTTCAGCAACTTCATCTCCTAGGAAACTCTCCAAGGACACACGCTTCTGTTCTCAGGGTCCTTCCAGACCTCATCCTACCTTTCCCTCTGTGTTCTCTGATAGCATTTGTAGTGAATGGGTGAGCATGAAGTAACGGGTTTCTCTGAGCTCTTCAGGCCACTCTGACAAATTCATCAGATACAGAAGGTGCCGTGTGGGCCTCAGTTACAGCTCGGGGGAGGAAGTATTACGGTACCTTCAGCGAGAGTTGGCCAAGGCGTCCCTTGCTGTGCAAAGGAAGTCCCCACACAGCTTGACTCATGGTAATCTCCATTGTTACAAAAGCATCGGTGGAGAAGATAAATTTCTTTTATCCTATATCCTCATATTAAATTTTGCTCATAGGCTGAATTGATACATAAATCGTGCAATACTTGTACAGTGGAGTACTACTCAGCAATAAATAGAAACAAATGACTAATGCAGTCAACAAACAACATGCATAAACTGGCCAAGCAGAACAAAAAGCACAGTTCCAAGAATATGTACTGCATGAGTTCCTTCACCCCCAGCTGAAGAGGCAACTAAAGTGCCCAACGGTAGTAGATGAGAAAGCAGTGCTTCCCACTGAGGTAGAGAAGACGGACTAGAAAGGGCAAACGGGAACTTTAGTGGATGACAGAACTGTTGATTTCAATGAGCGTTTTCCCAATAGCTAATATAGTTGAGCTTGTTTTCCTATTATTATCCTGGCCAGGTGGATATTTTCTATTGAAAAGTATTTAAATTTTTATGATTATATTTTGATTGACTTGTTAATTTTTTATATATTCTGGAATAAAGTTATTTGTTAAGTACTATCATGCTATTTGGGGGTTGCCTTTTTAAATATCTTAATAGCATCTTTTAAAGAATAAAAGTTCTTGATGTTAATGTAGCTCAATTCATCATTTCATTTCTTTTTTTTTTGGAGAGGTTTTTGCTATACGGTGCATGCGCTTGCCAGAGACAGAGAGAGAAAGAGAGACAGAAAGCGAGAAATCACCCCCCAGGAGGAATGGCCACGCTGCAATCCTTTCTCCTTCATTCTCCTCTCAGGATCATGGGCACGCACGCACAGTCTCCCAGAGTAAGTTTAAGCCACTGGATCTGGGACTCGAACTGTGGGACTCCAAACATGGGAGTTCAGCGGCACAGCCATTATGCTAACTGCTGGTCCCTCAATTTATCATTTCTAACATTCCTGATTAGATATTATTTTCATGAAGATAATTTCCTGTGATACTCACTACAAGTTATATGTTAACTTTTCATGTAAAAAAAACAGGACTACTTTTGAGAGGTGTATTGGCTTTCCACTGAGAAGTGCTTTCTTTGCCAAAACGTTAGAAAGTAAGTGTCCACATGTCCTTCAGATCCTCGGTTCCTTTCCTGTCATTGAACTTGGGTCAATTTGCTGTAACTGTAGGTATTTCCACTCCCTTCCAAAATCAAACTACTTCCTGCACAATATATATTAATATCTCTTTTGTTCACTCTATTACTATTTGTATAGTATATCCTTTTTATTATTTATTGAGCGTATACTGTATACAAAGTTTATACTCAGTAAATATCTCTTAAAGGGATAAATTGATGTACTTATTTCTGGACATATTCTTATGCTAAATTAATTTCTTTATATACCCTGTGCATTTTTTTATGATATTTGTTTTAGTTCTAGCAAACTGAATTTTTACTTAAAAATAATTTCTTTTAGTTTTTTTTTTTTAAGACTTTTGCCATAGGGAGTGTGCATTTGTCAGAGAAAGAGTG